>NC_134364.1:26779171-27019171 GCF_048569485.1 Anomaloglossus baeobatrachus | reverse complement strand
CCTTTTTCTTTTGCTGTTAATGTGTCATAGGGCACCAACAATGGATGACTGCCAGCACCTGCAGAAAAGTTTTGTTAGCACGCAATTGTTCATGACAGTTTTTTGCCACATATTGACAAACTAGCTAGTGTAATGTGCAGGAATCATTTTACAAGTATGCAAACACAAGACAAGTTTATGTCTATATCACATACCTTTAGATTCCAGCTCCATCTTCTTCTTTTTAGCCCAGATGTTATGATAGTTTTCTGCCATCACTTCAACCATTCCCTGTATAAAATCATATAGAATAAAGAAAAAAAAATGATGTTTTATTTTTTGTTTTACCTGATTTGGCTTTGCCAAATTCTGACTTTAGGATATATTGGTAAATTTAACTGATATGGCTTCACTCCGGGATTCGAACCGGGGATCGGTTGTTGGTCGGTTTCCTCTTGGTTGGACCACAGCATGTTTTGTGTTAGTCCAACTGCTGAAAAATCTCTTCTTTCTTTCTTATTTTCTGCCTTTCTCTTTCCCTTCTATTCAGGTGTGTGCTTTTGGCGATCTCACTTGGTTTGCCCAATCACATTTTGGGAGGGACTATTTATATTCATTACTCACATGCCTTAGTGCTGGTTATAGTTTTTGATGGCTGGTTGTCTAGAGTCCCAGCTCCATAGTTAATGGTTTCTTACTGAGACATTACTATTGTTATTCCCTCCAGTTTGTTTGTGTGACTCCCTTCCCACTTATATCAATTTTGTTTCATTTTGTTTTTGTTTCATGGGTGGCTCAGTGGTTAGCACTGCAGTCTTGCAGCGCTGAGGTCCTGGGTTCAATTCCCACCAAGGACACCATCTGCAAGGAGTTTCTATGTTCTCCTCGTGTTTGCGTGGGTTTCCTCCGGGTACGCTGGTTTCCTCCCACACTCCGAAGACATACAGATAGGGAATTTAGATTGTGAGCCCCAATGGGGACAGTGTTGCCAATGTATGTAAAGCGCTATGGAATTAATAGTGCTATATAAATTAATAAATTATTATTATTATTATTATTTAGGTTTGGGAGTGTTTCACATATTGTCTTATTCTTTTGGGTTTCTTGTATTCCATCTTTCCTGTATGACTATATTTGCACGTTCCTAGCCCTATGTCTTACTCTCTCTGCCTGTGTGTACTTCATTTATGTTTATTGTTGTTTTATGTTACACTTGGTTTATAGCTTGGGGTGCAGTTAAGGACACTAAATGTCAGCTAGTGGGACCGCCATTAAAGGGAACCAATCATCAGGATTTTCATACATAAGCTAAAGCCAGTGCTATACTGGCACTATAAGGCAGATTATCTACATACCATTAGTGGTCAGCTCGGATGTTTAGGCTTTCAAATCTAACAAAGTTAAGTTTAAGCTCCTTGAGTGGCAGCTGCAACAGAGCAGGTAATCTCTGGATGGGTATTCATATGGATTCCCACCCCCCCTGTTGTTCCTGTCTTGGTTCTCTATGCCAATTTTACTATTCACTAATTTCTTCACTAAGATGGCGTCGGAGTTGGTGCCTGCGCATAGCGCTTATTTGCGGCGTCATCTTTGTGAAGATCGTGTTACCCCCGGCTATTCTATTCTTGCGGCTGAGAGAGCGGTGCATGTGCCCTCGCATCTTTTGCTCTCGTTGTGACCACGGGAGCTTGCGTGGTCACAACAGAAGTGGAGAACAGCTGATCGGAGGACGCAACTAGCTGCAGAAGAGGACACTGTGCCAGCACAGCAGCCTGCCGGGACACCGTGCCAGCACAGCGGCACTGACGTCACTGGGTTAGGTGAGTCCATTGTGAACTTACCTCACCTGACCCCGTGCCGTGCGTTCCGGTGCTGATGTCGCTGGCACGCTGCTGTCACCTTGTTCCTTCGGTCTGTCGCGTCCTCCGATCAGCTGGTACAGGGGGCGGGTTCCACTTCTGTTGTGACCGCGCGCGCTCTTGCGGTCACAAGAGCAGAAAAACCGAGGGTGCATGCACCGCCCTCTCAGCCGCAAGAATAGAATAGCAGGGGGTAACACGATCTTCACAAAGAAGGCGCCGTGATTTGAAGCATGCTGTCACACAGGTTGGGGACGCTGTCTCATTGCAAAGAATCAGAGACCCAGGGACTGCCGGTGGGCAGGGGAAACAGTAGATATGCATGAAGGATAAGGATTAAGGAGCCACTCCAGAAGTTGAGTGAGCGGCCCCGGAAGCAGTGTACAGCCACGTGGAGTCCGGTAAGTTTGAAGTGCTTGCTTTATTCTTATTTTATTTCTTTTTTTCTTTAGTTTGTATTTTTTTTTTCTATTACCCGGGTGGCTGGATCCAGATCGTTACCCGGGGATCCCTGAGAACTCTGGGCTCGGGGTCGGTGCCCAGGTTCTTTTAAACCTACGCGGATCTACACTTTTACAGTCTGGGTTTGTGCATCACTAATAATTTATGATCCTAAGTGCATTCAGTATGACAGAACGTTCCTCAGACAACCGATAATAACCTGATTGATGGCTTCCAAGGCATGCATAGGCATTTATTTCTGCACAAGTCACTTACATATGTTACTGGATAAATCGAGATGTTTTGAATATTTTGTTTCCATTATTTCAATATCATTAAATGGAACTAGTCAGTTGACTCATGCTGCCAAAAGCACAAGCAGCATGAATCAGTACATGGCTGCACGATTGCATCCGTGTATGTGTTTTTCTGAAACACTTATGCGGGCTTTAAATGAGACGAGCTATCGTGCGATATGTCGTTGGGGTCACGGTTTTCGTGACGCACATCCGGCATAGCTCACGACGTCGTCTCGTGTGACACCTCCGATCGACGCAGTATCGCTCACAAATCATGAGTCGTGTACTCGTCGTTAACTTTCATAATATCGTTTATTTTCATGGGTGCAGGTTGTTCATCGTTTCCATGGCATCACACGTCGCTCCGTGTGACACCACGAGAACGATGAACACAGCGTACCTGCGTCCCACGGCACCCGCCGGCGTAATGGAAGGAAGGAGGTGGGCGGGATGTTCTCATCCCGCTTATCTCCGCCCCTCCGCTTCTATTGGCCGGCTGCCGTGTGACGTCGCTGTGACGCCGAACGTCCCTCCCACTTCAGGAAGTGGACGTTTGTCGCCCACAGCGAGGTCGTCCGGAAGGTAAGTGCGTGTGACGGGGGTTAAATGAGTTTGTGCGCCACGGGCAGCGATTTGCCCGTGACGCAAAAACGACGGGGGCGGGTACGATCGCTCATGCTATCGCACAATAGATTGACTCATGTAAAGCAGGCTTTAGAGAAAATCTAGTCTGAAGTCCCAGCTGGGGACCATAGCAATTTAGTATTGTGCCTCCCCTGTACAAGATGGATTCTCCCCACACTGCTTTAGCGGACTGACAGGTCTCTCCCGATGTATATCTGAAAGAGACCTGCGGATATAATACACTAAGAAAAAGTAGCAATTTGCAGTTAGGGCTCAAACTGATCACATAAAATGTAGAAATTGACATCTTATTAAACGGGAAGCTTTAAGTGCGCCAAGTACAGGGCTTGCTACCTCTGTAAGTCCCATATAGCCTGAATAGAGTTACAGTGTGCATGCTCAACTGCTGATGAACTCATTTGGGGACCTGGGACCCCAATTCTTATGATTACAGGTGAACCAGCAGTCAGATCCTCAGTGACCAGCAACTTCTTATTTACAGTATCCTACAAGTCATCGATATATGATAAAACGTATGTTTTTTTACATCTGACCAGAAATCTGGTCTAAGGCTAAGTTCACATTTCCGCTAAAATGTATCAATCACAATCCGCTGCTCTTGTAAACAACGGAATCCGTTTAGCGGATTCCGTTGCTCCCATAGACTTGTGTGAGCAGCGGATTGTGACTGATGATGCTGCGTTGCACCCTCCGCCCGACTGATCAGTCGTGGAACGACTGACCGCCGGGCGGGAGGAACGCAGCATGTAACGTTTTTTGAGCAGTGCGATCCGTCGGATTTCGCTGCGCATGCTCTCTGGCTCCCTGCACACGTCACTAGCTTTGGTTGGTTACCCGATATTTACCCTGGTTACGGTGCAAGGAGCCAGCGCTAAGCGGTGTAGGCCCATAACCAAGGTAAATATCGGGTAACCAAGGTAAACATCGGGTGCTTTGCTACCCGATATTTAGTCTGGTTACGTGTGCAGGGAGGCCGACACTTCCCCGCTCGGCCCCGCCCCCTCCCGCACTCCGCACATGTGTGTACACACACTCACTCACTCACACATACACTCACCTGTCCCCAGCCATGCAGACCGCAGCACTGCCACGGACATCCTCAGCGCCTGGCCCCGCCCCCCGCTCGGCTCCGCCCCCTCCCGCATTCAGCATGTGTATACACACACACACACACACACACACACACACTCACCTGTCCTGCAGTCCCTGCGGCACTGACGTCCTCAGTGCCACGACCCCGCTCGGCCCCCCCCCCCACCCGAACTCCGCCCCCCGCACAAAAACGGAATCCGACAAAGAATTCTGTTCTTTGTCATCCGTTGTACAGCGTTGAACAGCGTATCAGTCACATGCGACGTATGTGACTGATACAAAACAACGGAAATGTGAACTTAGCCTTATTAGGTCAACAACTAAACAATACAAGGTTCCAGGTAAAAACAAAAGTGTTTTATACATAACAAACACAATTATATATGAAGACAAGTACTAACCTGGAGCTCTCTGGAAAGGACAACATTGCTCAGATCAATTGGGGTGGGACTGTAACCGTTCCCCTGAAAAGATATTGATGGAGTATTAGTTAATAATAGCTACATAACTTATCGGCAATTTGATGTGTATATATATTTATATACTGTGCAAAACCGTAAATATCATATTAAAACCTCCAAAACAATAAACCACTTTGTAACCAAGCCCCATTTATTCACATCTGACACATGGGAATGTTTCTAAAAATCAAAGTGATTATTATTATTATTATTTATTTATAGAGCACCATTAATTCCATGATTATGAAATATTTTTTTTTATTACACATTATACTTCATGTTAGTGAATGTTCTGTTTTTTTCTGAAAATATCTGAAATATGATGACAATTTTTTAAGAACTTATTCACTTTTGAAATTACTTTTAGGGGCCTATACCTGATATGATCAATGGTATGCCAACAATAGTCGACAATACCATGGCAGCAGTTCGGTACTGGGATGTCCGTTCTGACCGAACTGTGATTGCTGCAGCCAATCTACAGCTGCTGATCGGCTGCAGTGCTTCCATGATATAAACAATATCACCTGACCACCGAGCACGCAGGGCTCAGAGAGAAGTCGGCTCTAGTCTGGGAGGTAAGTATGCTTTTTTTATATTTTGATCACATTGGGAATATTCATAAGGCTTTGTTGACAACCCATTCGATCCCAAAGGAAATGTTACTGTCATCAAAGTGCAATGTCTCTGTGCCAGTGATGCACAAAGTTGGAGAGAATCAATTAATTGCCATGAATTATTCAGCTGCGACTTCAAAGTCACACAACAGTTTTACAGCTGAAGACATTGCCACGCTCATTGTTGAAGAGAACCTGTCATCACGATTTAGCATGTCAAAGTAAAAGCATGGCCATGATGGCGCTGTTATACAGATTAGACAGATACTTTTACTGAAGAAATCCGCATTCTGGTTGTTCTTTAATCCACATTTGAAGTTTAGGTGTAATAAGCTTTCGATGTATTGGGGGTCGCACTGTGTGTAGGGTCTTCGGCTCTGCCCCGACCCCTCTGCTGCCTCTAGTGTCTGTATGTGTCTCTTTTTTTAAAGTTCGTGCCAACGCTGTTCTTGATGCGGGTGCTGCTTGCATAGATTCTTCTCCCTGTTTTTTTCCGTAACATTGCGTCGGTGGCGGCGCATGCAAAGATTGAGATATTGGCTCATCAATACGCTGAGATCTGAATCTGCGCATGCGCCACAAATGACACCATTTTACTGAAGACTACTGGGAGAAGAACTGGAGCAAGAGTTGCCCATGAACTTTAAAAGAGGAAACACACATACAGATGTCAGAGGAAGGCGGAGGGGCCGGAACAGAGCCCAGGACCCTACCAACAGTCCCTCCCCGCTTCAGCAGAAGCTTATTACACCCAAACTTCAAATGTGGATTAAAGAACAAGCAGGATGCGGATTTCTTCACTAAAGATATGTATTGAATCTGTATAACATGGACATGCCTTTACTTTAACATGCCATATTGTACTGAATAATTCTCTTTAATGTAAATTATCTGCGCAACTACATGATATGCCATGCTTACACAATATAAACATGACCTCACCCCCGCTGTACTTCAGAACACCAGTGACTGTCTGTCCACAGTTTTCAACATCATGTCTATTTTCTATCAGAAACTTAACCTCTCCAAAACTGAACTTCTACTAACCTCCCCAAACCCGACATCTCCCTCCCGTGTGCGGCACGCCGATAACTCCTAGGCAGCAGGCTCGCTGTCTGGGTGTTATGCTTGACACCAATTTTTTCTCCACCTTCTATATACAATCTCTCGCCCTCTCTTGTCTCCTGCATCTGAAAAGCATCTCTAGAATGCGCCCTTTTCTCACCATGGAAACAACAAAAACCCTCACTGTGGCCCTGATCTATTCCCGCCCTGACTTCTGTAACTCTCTATAAATTGGCCTCCCCTCAGTAGACTTTCTCCTCTGCAGTCCATCCTTAATGCAGCAGCCAGGGTCATGTTACGTCACCACTGGAGTCCACTCCATCGACTTCTGCTCCAATCGCCAGGCGACGTCGTGTTCCTACCGTGGATAGTGCTGGTGATGACAGAGGAGTCGATGCCAGCGGCGCCGGTGGGCGCAGGCTCCGCTCATCCACTGCTCTGGGTTTCCTGGGGATCTGCAGTGCCACTGGCTGACTGTAGGTGGCGGGTGTCTTCCAGCTGAAGTACCATCATTCAGCTACAGCCAATGGGAAGACACCACACCCTTCTTAATTCCCCTCCTGTCTGCTGACCTCTGCCAGAGATAGTTCTGAAACTTCTGGCTCCTGTTCCGTCCTGTGATTTCGTGTGCTGATTACCGCTTGTTTGTTTCCTGACTACCCTCCTGCCTGCTGTTTTTCTACCTTGCTGCCCGATCCGGTTTTGACCTCTGCTTGTTTCTGATACGTCCTTGCCTGCCGATTCTGTCCCTGTTCCGCAATTCCTGGTTTGACCCTGCCTGACGACTACTCTCTCAGACTGCAGCCTTCCACAGGTAGTGATCTCCAGGGCCCTGTGTAATTCCAAATCCCTGTATAGGGGTTAAAGGGTTTCAGGGTTCTGGGGGTCCTGCTTGGTGAGTGGCTTCCCTCTAGCCTGTCCATTACAGCCTGTCTGAGTCTGTGGATCCAGGCAGGCGTTACAGGTCAACTATCTGGCTAATTGTTACTCAGATGCTTCCACTCTGTTCGAGTCATTGCACTGGCTACCCATACATTATAGGATTCAATTTAAATTACTTGTTCTCACCCACAAAGCTCTCCACAGTGTGGCACCCCCCTACATTTCCACCCTCCTCTCTGTCTATCACCCTAACTGTTCTTTATGCTCTGCAAACGACTTTCGACTAACATCCACACTAATCTGGACCTCCCACTCCCCACTCGGCTCCAAGACGTCTCCCGAGTTGCACCAATCCTCTGGAATGCTCTACCCCAAGAAACTAAAGGCTACTTTACACGCTGCGATATCGGTCCCAATATCGCTAGCGTGGGTACCCACCCCCATCTGTTGTGCGACACGGGCAAATCGCTGCCCGTGCCGCACAACATCGCCCAGACCTGTCACACATACTTACCTGCCCGGCGACGTCGCTGTGACCGGCGAACCGCCTCCTTTCTAAGGGGGCGGTCCGTGCGGCGTCACATCGACGTCACTGAGCGGCCGCCCAATAGAAGTGGAGGGGCGGAGATGAGTGGCCGGAACATCCCGCCCACCTCCTTCCTTCCTCATAGCGGCCGGGACGCAGGTAAGGAGAGGTTCCTCGTTCCTGCGGCGTCACACATAGCGATGTGTGCTGCCGCAGGAGCGACGAACTACATCGTTACTGCTGCAGTAACGATAATCGAGAATGGACCCCCATGTCACCGATGAGCGATTTTGCACGTTTTTGCAACGATGCAAAATCGCTCATCGGTGTCACACGCAGCAACATCGCTAATGCGGCCGGATGTGCGTCACAAATTCCGTGACCCCAACGACTCCGCATTAGCGATGTCGCAGCGTGTAAAGCCCCCTTAAGACAAACCACAAGTTACACAGCTTTAGATGCTCACTACAAACACATCTTTTTAGGGTAGCCTATCACCCTTTCTAATCAAAGTCAATTCATATAGAGCCCCTCCACTATTTCTCACTCTCCATCAAACTCCACCAAACCCCAAAGCAACACAAAGATTGACTGGTGACTAGCTCATACAGCCTTTATCTATTCCACATTTCGTCAAGATGGCTGGACCGTCGTTGTAAATAAGCACCTGTACCTTGTCATCCCCACCTCACTCCATTGTAGATTGTAAGCCTTTAAGAGCAGGGTTGTCATTATTTTTGCTCTAATTATTGTAATTTGTATAACTGTTACTTGTTTCTATATGAACCTCTGAATTGTAAAGCGCTGCGGAATATGTTGGTGCTAGAGAAATAAAGATTATTTTAATATCACAATGTAATAACTAGCGTTATAGCAGGTTAAAATGTTTCATCCAAAAATCCATGGTTGGTGCAAATCAGGCACCTGTGTACAGTCACAGTGTACAGTGATGTTTGGAATAGTAGATGCCCCATGGCCCTGGGTTGTGTACAGTTGTATCATCACTTACAGAAAAATCACATCAATGTTTGTACATAGAGTAGCTGGGGCACTTTAATGTGGGAAGCTCCAATAGTGACCGTGTACGAAGTAAAAGCAAATTTACCTGGTTAGTCTGAGATATGCTACGCATCTTTTCATTTTCCCGATGCAGTGCTAGAGCCTCTCCTTCTTTAGTCCTTTCTACGCTCCAGCCCATTGCCAGCATAGTTTTCACAGATTCCCTTACTGGCCAGCGATAGATTTCTTTTTCCTATTTTCGATTAAAATAATATAATTACAATTGATAAAGTACAGATCAAACTGCAGAGACATCAGAAAGCAAAACCGTATAAATCTGAAAATAAGGAGCGCTGATAGTGTAATACCAACAGATCAGTGAGGTAGATCAGGAAATGTACCTGAAATGGTTGTGACAGTCACAACCACTAATACGCATGAGATAACGGCGTCTGCTGCAGCCCCACGTGGATGTGCATACAAAATGGAGTGGAGAAGGGGTTAATGCCACACATCAGCCAAAATGAAGATGTAAAACGTTGATGATGATAACTCTTTCTTTTATTCCATAGGTCTACGCGTTTCGAGGTGAAAACCTCTTCCTCAGGACCAGAACATCAACATAAAGCATCAATTCAATCATTGCTTTATGTTGATGTTCTGGTCCTGAAGAAGAGGTTTTCACCTCGAAACTCGTAGACCTATGGAATAAAAGAAAGAGTTATCATCATCAACGTTTTACATCTTCATTTTGGCTGATGCGCGGCATTAACCCCTTCTCCACTCCATTTTGTATGCACATCGGAAAGCAAAACGTCACAGATGAAAGTCAGGAGGGAGTCATAACATGTAGGAACAACATGTCCAATATGAAGCTGGCTACTGACATTGGATAACTCATCCATCCCTTCATTTTCATGTACTGTACGTGCAGTTCTGGTCATTTATTTTCTGTAAACTAAAGTGAAGGTTGCTACAGTTTGCAGTATAACAATTTTTGCAACCTACAATTATCTAGCTTGTAAACACTGTACTGAAGCTGGGCAGAATTAGTAGACAACAGTGAGCTCCAGCGATCCCAGCCAGCTTCAAAGCAGTGCTTATAAGCTCAATAGAGCAGAGCTTGTAAGCACTGTGTTTGGTTGTCCACTGCTGCTAGATAGCAGCGGTCATTGGTTTCCTAGGCAATGAGCTGTAAACAAAAGAAAACTGTTTATATCTCACGAACATCTACAAATTGTAAAAAACAGTATATTGCAAAGTGCTTGTTTATACAAACGCTATCCACGAATATTGGTCTCCCAATATCGGATAGATCCTTTAGGAGTGGATTATAGAGGAGAAGGCGTAGATCGTGTGAGCTATTATGTCTCTGTCTCACTCTGCTAACTCCCTGCTCGCTCTACTCGACGCCTCCTCACAGCCGTCCGTGATCGCTCCTGCCAATGACTTTGCGGCTTCCAGTCTACAAAGCAGCTCTTTCTCTTTAGCGCTGCTCTATTGACAGGGTTTACTGCTGATGTCATGCTGATTGACACCCTGCTCCTCGCAGTTAGGCTATGTTCACAGAAGGGCTTTTTTGGTAAGTTTTTGGTGCGTTTTTTAGCTGCAGATTTGCCTTGGTTTTATGCAAATCTATGCTACTAAAACGCTGCTTTTTACAGTCCTTGCAAAGTCTATGAGATTTCTGAAACCTCATGCACACACACAAACACATCTGTTTTTTTTTCCTGACTATTTTGTCAAATACCTGCGTTTTTGGTCAGGATTTTAAAGAATGAGCATGTCAATTCTTTGCTGCAGATTTGCTGCGTTTTTTCATTGATACAACCCATTTTGTAGAAAAAAGCAGCAAATCTGCACCAAATCTGCAGGAAAAACGCCACTAAAAAACGCATGAATAACGTACCAAAAACGCAAATGACACAAAGGAGATTTCCTGCCACAAGATCTGGTTTTGGTCAGGAAAAAAACTTCCAAAAAAAGCCCTGTGTGAACATAGCCTTAGGCAGCAAGTAGCTGACTGTTAAGGCCCCGTTTCACACTACGATTTATCTGACGATCTCAGTGACACGCCCAGATCGTTGTTACGATTTGCCGAGATCGCTCATAGGTCGTTTTGTAGCGGTCACACGTACCCATCTCACAAACGACGCTACATCGTTCAGCGATGTATTGTTTGACCAATGCGGTCGTGTGGATGTTGTTCGTCGTTGGCAGGTGTCAAACGTAGCAATATGTCTGCTGCGTTCCAAACGACCAACAATATTTTGAAACTGAACAACGTGTCAACGATCAACGATTTTCAACCTATTTGCGATCGTTCAGAGTCGCACGTAGGTGTCACACGCAACGACGTCACCAACGATGATGGAAGTGCGTCACGAAAACCATGACCCCGACGACATATCGTCAGATAAATCGTAGTGTGTAAAGCGGCCTTTAATCTGCGTGGCATTGGCAGTCACACTCCATCAACTGTGCAGAGCAGAAGAGAAGTCAGTGCTCTGTTGATGTGACATCACAGGAAGCTGCAGAATTGCTGGAAGGAGAAGTCTGTGACCACTCTATGCCGGCAAAAATTGTCTCCAGGTAGAACATTGGCATCTATCTGCCTGGTACTTCTTAGGTCCATAGTAAAAGAATAAAACTGTTCTGGATAACCCCTTAAAGTGAATAGGGCTCATCTCCAGTGCATACATACGGACAGAAGTGTTGCTTTTCTTCTACATTTAATATAAATTGCTGAAATAATCACTAGGAAAACCACAAAATCTACTTAAGATGAAAATGGTGATAGAAGCAAATATTTGAACCAATTTTATGTGCCTTAGGATTTCTTATTCTATAATATAATTAGTATTAAAGTCATACCATTGTCTTGACTGATGAGGCTCTGGTTCCATGGTCTAATAAACATACATATGACAAAAGGTAGCAAAACGTTATGCTTAGATTATTTAGTGAGGAGCTGAAGTTTGCTCCAAGATTAAAATAAATAATAATACTATAGAGTATGTTCTCACATTTAGAGAGCATTCTTGCATTTTATCCCCGGTTCATCCTTGCCCGGGCTGATTGCTTTACCAGTCTATCAGTATTCATACCTCCCATGCTAATCTCTAGCGCTTCTCAAATGGCCTTTACTTCCGACGTTTCCCTATTAATCTTGGAATTACCAAGAACAATTCCCTCCCTTCGCGAGCCCTTGTCTATGCAGCATTACTCACACAGCAGAAACGAGGATGAAATTAATTAGATCTAACTTTCTTTAGACTAGCAGTCAATCAAAGTAGACAAGGATTTGGAGAAGAATTCCTTTGTCAGGCGGTATTTCCCGAGACGAGGCAGGTCTCCGGCAAGCTTATCTACCTGATTAATCTGTGCGATGTTTGTATATTTTCCACTCCTAGTCATTTTTACCATTCACTTATAAATCCCTTTTTTTATTTAACAGTCCAGTTGTGCTTAAGGTATCTGAACCGATATAGCAAAACTAATCAAACTGACAAGAGCTAGAAAGATAGATTTGCATTCAATTCCTTTTAGTCGGTAGTTGACTTCTTTCTACCAGAAAAACCCACTAATTCCATAAATGCTTATTTAGTCCGTATCCATTGATAAGATTCTTCTCGATGTTAGGCCGGAGTTACATGCAGGAGAAAAGTGGAAATGTAGTGTAAAACCCTGCCAATCCACAAATATTCACCTCTTTCTTCTTTAACAAAGCTCATTTGTACTGGATAAGTGTCAAACTTCTTCTAGTATTAAAACTTATTGAGTTTCAAAGTATTTAAGAACAAAATTAAAGTATTTCATATAAAATACATAGGTCAATGAGGTTTACTACTAGTCAAGGTATATTAAGGGTGCTTTAAACGCTCTGACATCGCTAGGGATAGCACCCGCCCACGTCGCTGTTTCGTCATGGGTATGATCGCTGCCGTAGCAAACAATATCGCTACGACAGCGTCACACGCACATACCTACTTAGCGACGTCGCTGGAGACACCGAACAATCTCTCCTTTAAGGGGGAGGTGCGTTCGGCGTCACAGC
Source organism: Anomaloglossus baeobatrachus (assembly GCF_048569485.1). Classification (NCBI taxonomy): domain Eukaryota; kingdom Metazoa; phylum Chordata; class Amphibia; order Anura; family Aromobatidae; genus Anomaloglossus; species Anomaloglossus baeobatrachus. The sequence continues at coordinate 27,006,249 of NC_134364.1, read as the reverse complement.
GGCGTCACTAAGCGGCCGCCCAATATCAGAGGAGGGGCGGAGATGAGCAGCCGGAACATGCCGCCCACCTTCTTCCTTCCTCATTGCCGGTGGACGCAGGTAAGGAGATGTTCGTCGTCCCTGCGGTGTCACACATAGCGATGTGTGCTGCCGCAGGAACGACGAACAACCAGCGGCAAGCACCACCAACGATATTAGGATAAGGAGCGACGTGTCAACGATCAACAATTTTTGACATTTTTGCAATCGTTGATCGTCGATCCTTTTAGTCACACACAACGATATCGCTAACGGCGCCGGATGTGCGTCACGAACACGTGACCCCGACAATATATCATTAGCGATATCGTTGTGTGTAAAGTACCCTTTATAGAACTGATATTGAACATACTTAATACCTTACACATTTCAAATTTCAATAAAGTCTTATTTTTCATTTTGTTTTCTCTTACGTGTCAAACACATTTCTATGCTGTGGTCCATTGAGACTGTGCAACGTTTGCCGGTTGGAGGTCAGTAGCCTATATACAAAGGCCAACATGGCTGATATTGGACATATTTAATACCTTACACATTTCAAATTTCAATAAATTCTTAATTTTCTTTTTTTTCTCCTTTTCTCCGATGTGTCAAACTCTTTTCTATGCTATGGTCCAATTAGACTTTGCAACGTTTGCCGGTTGGAGGTCAATAGCCTATTTACAAAGGCCGACCCGGCTTCAGATGCGCACTGATCAGTAATACAGCATTGATTATAAAAGGTTTTCAGGATCTGGGGTTCAGTGACTACTTATTTTTTGCGTCTTTTTGACGTCTGGCGCTTTTAATTATGCAATTTTTTGCCAGATGTGATTTTTTGAGCACCTGTTATTGCATTTTAATGCAATGTAGTGTTGACCAAAAAAACGTAATTCTGTAGATTTGCTTTTTTCTCTCTCGCTAAGCTATGCTAATCAATCAGATTAATTCATTTTACATTTTGATAGATTGGGCATTTCTGAACGAGGCGATACCAAATATGTGATGTTTTATTATTATTTCATTTTCAATGGGCCTTAAGGGGGTAATTTGAACTTTTAGATTGTGGTTTTTTTCATTTTTTTTTTATTGATTTTACTATTTCCTCTAGGGGACTTTATGGCTATACTGTCCAATTGCTTTGCTTGATCAGACCAATACTTCAGCATCGCTCTGAGCAAATATGCTGATCTCCTGTGAGGGACGGCACTCTGCCGGCATTCACACAAAGCAAGTCATGGTAGAGATGGGGGTCATCATCTGACCCCACGCTGTCATGGCAACACACGGCAGCACATTGTTGCCCCGTGATTGGACAGAAGATGGCGGCGGGAAACAGCCAGAGCACATTAGATCGCATCGTCAGAGTTTGACAGTAGAATTTAAGGGGTTAACAGGTGCAAGTAGATCTCTGATCCACCCGCACCTGTTAGCTGCAAGTCTGCTGAACGGATCAGCAGACACGTGCGTTGAATAATGTAACCTTGCCAGATTAGCTCATATTAAAGGGGCAGACACGGTCAAGGACATACAGGTAATTATAAATAAAGCTTTTCCGGGAGAATGAAAAACTACAGCGGAGACACTTAAAGAGGTTTTCCCCAAGAATAAAGTTAATTTTAAAGTTCATTTTAATCAATAGATCTTAATTTAATAATAATTTCCACAATTGGATGTGTTTAAAAAAAATATTCATGTGCTGAGATAATCGTATATATGTGCCTCTGCTATGTACTGTGTAATGGCCGTGTCTGACCGTACAGGGACATGGTCTGAGCATACCCAGCTCCTGGGCAGGGGAGGAAGGACAAGAGTATAAAGACATTACAGTATGGGATCGCAAAATATTCTTTCTGTGAGGTAATATATGTGTTAAAAACAGATAGGGATAACACGGAAAGAGGTCTAATGAGTGTTGGGAAACAACACCCCATCGACTAGTCAAGATCCTAATTAGCTTAGGTTTAGAAGTTGTTTTTTGAAACGTTCATATTAGTAAATAGCATTATACAGGGAGGGTTAGGCAGGGAATTTGGGCAGACGGGTAAGAATGCTGCTGGGTTAGGGGACATAGGGGACCTGACAGGTTCCCTTTGATTCTCTTTATTTGCATAGGAGTGCAGTAAGTGATGCTATTCAGTGATTGACAACCCTGTATTGCCAGTCATATAAAAAAGGCTGTCAATCAAGAAGTATAACTGCCCATTGGATTTCTAAGAATAAAAAGAGCAAGGACTCAAATGACTAAAAAAATGTTAAAGTTATATGGAATATTTTCAATTAAAACCATGTCTTAAAGTGTATTCTTTCTCTGTGTATCGTGTATTGTTGTTCTTGTTTATTTTGTGCCTGTTAAGAGTGCTTTACATGAGACGACGGATGGTGCGATGCATAGTCGGGGTCACTGTTTTCGTGACGCACATCCGGCATCATACACGACGTCGTCTCGTGTGAAACCTCTGAGCGACGCAGAATCGCTCACAAATCGTGAGTCGTGTACTCGTCGCTCAGTTTCATATCATTGTTTATTTTTACTTGTCCTGCTTGGTCATCGTTCCCGTGGCAGCACACGTCGCTCCGTGTGACACCACGGGAGCGATGAACTCTGCTTACCTGCGTCCCGCGGCTATGCGGAAGGAAGGAGGTTGGCGGGATCTTTACGTCCCGCTCATCTCCGCCCTTCTGCTTCTATTGGCTGGCCGATGTGTGACGTCGCTGTGACGCAGAACGTCCCTCCCCATTCAGGAAGTGGATGTTCGCCGCCGACAGCGAGGTCGCTCAGCAGATAAGTACATGTGACAAGGGCTTCACGACTTTGTGTGACACGGGCAGCGATTTGCCCGTGACGCACAAACGACGGGGACGGGTAAGATCGATTGTGAAATCGCACAATCGGTCATCCCTTGTAAAGCAGGCTTTAGGCTGTGTTTTTTTGCTGCAGATTTGGTGCAGTTTATCGTGCAGTTTGATGCCCAATCTGCATCCTTATCCCAGCAAAGTCAATGAGAATTCTGAAGTGCTGTGCACACTTTGCTTCTTTTTAACTTGCAGTTTTGGATGCAGAAAAAAAATCTGCAGCGTGTCAATTGTTGGTGTATTTTTTCATGCTTTCTGCAGCCCTTCCAGCCAATGATTTTATTAAAAAAAAACACATGGCACAAAAATGCACCAAAAAACGCATGTTTTTTAGTGTGTTTTTCTGCCACAAGGTGCGCTTTTTGGTGCAGAACATATCTGCACCCATACCGTTAGGAGTCAGTTCAACACAGAAGCATGTCGCAACTACAATAAATAGTTTCTTATTTTTAGCTTTTCAGTGCATGTGCAATTTCTGCATTTGAAGAAACAATGTTAAAAACAATAGAAGCTGAAAAATCCATTTAACAGGTTGAGTGAAATGCCAGGCTTCATCTGTCTATTAGCAGATACATTTAATTAAGGTACCTTTTCAGATAGTGTCTTGAAGGGTCTCAGTAGAGGATGTGTCTTTGCATTCTCGTCAAGCGTTGCTCCATACTTCCAACCACTATGCAGCTAAGAAAACACCAAGGGACAAAAAAGAGAAGAAGGAAAAGTCAATACTAATGACGTAAAAATCAACAAATGAACATATCTGGTTATCTTGTCAGCCATACAACTAACAGAAAACTAATCAGGAGTCATTCTAGGTTGCAATGGGACCTATAATAGTGCAATGGAAAAAAAATGTGTTACTCCCAGCAGATCCATGACATTTAGAGTTTAGAGTGCTGCACTACCAGCTGTCAGATCCTACCATGATAAAAGTGCAGAAATCACTGCAGATCTGACCCCGCAAATTTCACCCACTGTCATGTGATTTTTCTGTATCCACAAAATAGAGTGGGGGTCAAACTTATTAAAGAAATACAGAAGGAGTAGGGAATCTGTCATAGGAACGAGGACATTCGGATCACAAGTTTCATCGTTAGCGGGAATTTAGCTAATGAAAGAGAACAATATACTGTATGTAGAATAATGAATATATGTATACAGGGCCGCCATCAGGGTATTACAACCGTGACTGGTGTACCGGGCCCGGTGAAGAGGGGGGGGAGCAGGGTAATTACTTAGCTTTGTTAAGCTCCGGGCAGGCCAGGCCCTCTTCTTCACCGGGCCCCAGTCACAGCCGCAACAGAGGAGCCTGACAGTGTTGTTTCAGCCACTGCACACACGGCTAAATTGCAGGCGAAGCCCTTCTAGCTCATCGCATGCAAATTAGCCATGTGGCCGGAAGTGAGGCGAGTGGAGCAGGGAGGCAGCGCGTCATCCTGCAGCCCAGTGTGATGAGGTCATCACTCTGCGCCTCACCACAGTGCTGCAGGGAAAGTGGAGGTGGAGAGGACACGGCATCCGGTGGGGAAGGTAGGCACTCTGTGAGCTGAACGTCACCGTGGGTGGTGGGGGGACCCCTGCCTTGCTTTAGCTCAGGGGTTGGAACTGCCTGTGATGACTTTTTCTGCGGCCCCCGGGCAGATTCCTTGGGGTAGCAGTCCTCGGGTGCTTACGCGTACAAATGTGGTCAGGACTTACTGTGTGGGCGGGTTTAGCTGTGTGCTTGGAGTCCGCCCTCCGGTGTTTTGTGCCCCCTCTCCAGTGCTGTGTACAGCCCCCAAAGTGCTGTGTGCAGGCCTCTCTAGTGCTGTTTATCACCCACAGTGTTGTGTTCCCCCCAATGCTGTGTACAACCCCCAGTGCTGTTTGCCCCCTAGTGATGTCTGTGCTCCGCAATTGCTGACTATGCCACCCAGTGCTGTCCGTGCCCCAATAGTGATGTCTGTGCCCCCTAGTGATGTCTGTGCCCCCCCAGTGATGTCTATGCGCCCCTCACGGGATGTCTGTGCCCCCCTAGTCATGTCTGTGCACCCCCCCAGTGATGCCTGTGCCCCCCCTCCTTCCCCCAGGAATGTCTGTAATGTAATTTTTTGATGGTAATATACTTCTTTTCCTGGAACAACTTCAAGGGTGGCAACACTTTTGGTCGTGTGTGTGTATACATATATATATATATATATTATATATATATATATATATATATATATATATATATATATGTGTCTCTTTGCCCGGCTGTCTCTTTGCCTGGTCTGTCTCTTGAACTGCACATATTTCTAGATTTTATGATGGTTAATGATGTGACAGTAGCTGAAATCGGGTGCCACCTACTGGAAGTAACAATCCTAAAAGTCAAAAGTGACCCTATAACGAGTCTTGTCATATGGCTTAGGATTTATGCCAGATCAGAACCTCAATTTGCAGACATGATGTTTCGGGGTGATTGCCCCTCATCAGTGCAAAGTATGAGATCTGATCTGGCTATATGAGAGGATAAGACAAGGTCTAAAGGGAAACACATTCTGTTTACAGAGACTGACACACCATACCAGCATGCCAGTGGTGAGGCGACTAAGCCCCAATGCTCCTCTGGGAAATATGCAAACTGTCTCTTCGGTGAGTAAGTAGACGAACTCTAGTGCCACCTATTGGAGGTAGCAATTCTTAGTCAAAAGTGACCCTTTAACGAGTCTTGTCTTATAACTTAGGATTTATGCCAGATCAGAACCTCAATTTGCAGACATGGTGTTTCGGGATGGTTGTCCCTCGTCAGTGCAAAGTATGAGATCTGATTTGGCTGCATGACATATAGCATAGATTTCCCTTTAGTAGCTGAAATGGCTCATCATATCCCTTCAGGACACGTTCTGTGAGATCTATGCCTGTAGATTTGGTTGGTGTCGCAGCGCTTTGCTGGGAAGCCAGGTTTGCACCCATGTACTACTCTAGTTCACATCTGATCGCTCTAACATTGGGGTTAAGCGGTGTCTATGAAGCCAGATCTAAGGTCTTTTTTTTTAAAAAACTAGCATTTTATATTCCATTGATTTGAGATAACATACACACGCGCAGGACACACTTTGTACCTTGTCGCAGGCCCATTTATCATGGGAGTGCTCAGCGTTCTTATTGACAATATATTCCAGCTTCTCAGGTAATGTCAAACTGTAAAACAAAAAATAATCTCTTTCGTTGGCCGGAAATGAAAAAGCTGCTTCAGTGTGATTGCTATCTTTTCCTGAACTCAAGATTAGCATAACATCATTTTATTTCATCATGTAATCCTATAAGACATCCAGGGAAACAACAAGCCCGCCTGTTAACCCCTTCAGGAGGCCCTGCTGGGGGAATATACATTATTCATGATGTTTAATCTATATAAATTCAACATTCAGTGCTAATTGTTTTCTTAACATATATATATTTCTGATACAGAACTGCAAATATCTTAAACCGCTGCTCGAGGCAGTTTAGGAGATTATTGCGCACAGTTTATACATCAAGGAGCTTACCCACAACTGATGGCCTACCCTTACGAAAAGGTCATCAATATAAGATCTTTGGGGTCCAAAACCCGGCCCCCCGCCGATCAGCTGTTACCGCTCCATCACCAGTGTATAGCCCCTTTCACACATCGTTTTTTTGCCATCAGTCACAATCTGTTTTCTTGACGAATCGGTCGCTGATTGTGGCTAAACCGACGCGACGGATCTGTCTTTCGACGGATCTGACTAGCTGGGGGCTAAATAATAAATGAAGCATGCTCAGTTAAAAAAAAAACGGAATGCGTCGCCGGATTCTGTCATTTGACGGATGATGACGGATCCTGCGCCCATAGATTTCCATTCTACCAAACTACAGATTGCGTCGGGTCTGTCGCTGTCCGTTTTTTCGACGTACACAAAAAACGTTACTGTGGATGTAGTCTCCGTTTGACGGACAAATATTTTTTGATGGATGCACCGAACGACGGATGAAACGTGAGGCCGACCGTCGCTGATAAAAGTCGAGAAAAAAACGGATCCAGCGGCATCTGTCACTGGATCCGTTTTTTTTTTTCAAAATTCTACGCATTGTGACTGATAACAAAAAACTGATGTGTGAAAGCGGTCTATGATGAAAACACAAAAACTCCGTACACTGTTTAGTGGCTGCTGTTAGGTCCTGCAAATAGGAGCAGATCTCATGTATCCAGGACACTAAGGCCGGCGTCACACGTGCCGATATATCGTGCGATCGCACCTGCCCCCGTCGTTTGTGCGTCACGGGCAATTTGTTGCCCGTGGCGCACAAAGTCGTTAACCCCCTGTCACACGTACTTACCTCCCTAACGACGTCGCTGTGGGCGGCGAACATCCTCTTCCTGAAGGGGGAGGGACGTTCGGCGTCACAGCGACGTCACATAGAGGCCGCCCAATAGAAGCAGAGGGGCAGAGATGAGCGGGACGTAACATCCCGCCCACCTCCTTCCTTCCGCATTGCCGGCGGAACGCGGGTAAGCTGCAGTTCGTAGTTCCCGGGGTGTCACATCGTTCCCGATGTGTGCTGCCTCGGGAACGATGAACAACCGGCGCGCAGAAGGAGGAACGATTTTATGATAATGAGCGACGTGTCAACGAGCAACGATAAGGTATTTTTGCTCATTAACAGTCGCTCGTAGCTGTCACACGCTACAATATGTCAAATGATGCCGGATGTGCGTCACTAATGACGTGACCCCGACGACATATCGCCCGATATATCGTAGCGTGTAACGCCGGCATAAGTGTTTATGGAATAGTGACAGAGGCGAGAACGACTGACTGGAGGGGGAGCCGGGTATCGGACCCCCACCTAACCTATATTGATGACTTATTCTGAGGACAATATAAAAGCTATGGACAATGTGTTTAAGCTACATAATAAAATATGATTTAGTACATTTTTCCCCCTCCTCCAATTGCGCCTCAAAGTAGGAAATAAATGTTATCAGCTTTTTCTATGTCTATATGATGTTTATAACCCCCATATTGTACTGACATGGAAGGATACAATATAAAGTGGTTATCCCCTTCTTAAATTAAACAGGGCCTCAGTGAAGATAAAACTCACCTACCAGTCCGGCGCCAATCCAGTTATCTTGACATTGCATCCGGCGAGATATTGTCATGTTGTTACATGAGTGTTGCAGTCAATCAGCAGCCACTAATGGACAGCTTTGCTCATACGTCTCTGTAAGCTCTGCAGCCCATCGGTGGCCGCAGATTGGCTGCAGCGCTTATGCGACAATGTCACGTTAGGGCCTGGAAGACCAAGCGCCAACAAAGCTGGAACAGCACCAGCGCAGTAGGGAAGTATATCATGATTTCATTTTCAGTGGGGTCCTGTTTCATTTAAGAAGGGGTGGTCCCAATTTAGTCAAATTTCAACTACAGGTTAGTGAAAAATAAAAATGTATTTTTTTCCAATTCAAGTTCACAAACGTCCTAAAACCTTTATGCACCTTCTGGGCTCATGCACCTTTAATTACTTAAAGGGGTTTTCCCACAAACAAAGTTAGTTTTAAAATTAATTTTAATCAATAGATCTTGGAATAACAATAATTTCCACAATTGGATGTGTTTAAAAAAAAATGTTCCTGTGCTTAGATAATCTTATATATGTGCCCCTGCTATGTACTGTGTAATGGCCGTGTCTGACCGTACAGAGACATGGTCTGATCATACCACAGCTCCTGGGCTGGAGAGGAAGTAAAAAAAGTATACAGACATTACTGCATGGGATCACAGCTGATTCTTTTTGAGAGTTAAAACATTTCCCTGCTTGTTTTTAAAAAAATGTTTTACCTCAAAAAGAGAATGATTTGTGATCCCCTCCTGGGCCGGGGAGAGCGCAAAAGACTATATAGACATTACAGCACCAGATTACAAATTATTCTTTCTTTGAGGTATCATTTTTTAAAGACAGGCAGGGAAATGTATTACCTCACAGAAAGAATCAGCTGTGATCCCGTGCTGTAATGTCTGTATACACTCTTTTGTGTCCTCCACTGCCCAGGAACCGTGGTATGATCAGACTATGTCCCTGGACGGTAAGACACGGCCATTACACAGTACATAGCAGGGACACATATATACGATTATCTCAGCACAGGAACATTTTTTTTAAACACATCCAATTGTGGAAAATATTATTATTCCAAGATGTATTGATTTAAATTAACGTTGTGGAACAACTCCTTTAATACATGTATCCCCTCCCCAGAGGATAGGTGACAAATGTTTGACTGCTGTGGGAGTGACTGCTGGGACTCTTTCTAATCCCAAGAAAGGAGGTCACCAGGTCCCCTGTGTGAAAGGAGCATTGTGCACGCGAGACCCCCACAAACCTTTTCTTCTATAGGAATGATGAAGAATGCCATTTTCTCAGTCCAGAGCTCTCCAGTCATCTCCTCTCATGAGCTAAAGGTACCGTCACACTAAGCGACGCTCCAGCGATCCCACCAGCAATCTGACCTGGCAGGGATCGCTGGAGCGTCGCTACATGGTCGCTGGTGAGCTGTCAAACAGGCAGATCTGCACAGCAATCAGAGATCAGCCACCAGCGGCTCGTGTAATGACGCTGTGCTTCGTAACCATGGTACACATCGGGTTACTAAGCAAAGCGCTTTGCTTATAGTTACCCGATGTGTACCTTGGCTACGTGTGCAGGGAGCAGGGACCCGGCTTCTAGAAGCTGCGGACGCTGGTAACCAAGGTAAATATCAGGTAACCAAGCAAAGCTATTTGCTTGGTTACCCGATGTGTACCTTGGTTACCAGCGTCCGCAGAAGCCGGCTCCCTGCTCCCTGCACATTCGGATCGTTGCTCTCTCGCTGTCAAACACAGCGATGTGTGTTTCACAACGGGAGAGCAACAGCAAAAAACTGGTCCAGGACATTCAGCAACGACCAGCGACCTCACAGCAGGGGCCAGGTTGTTGCTGGATGTCACACACAGCGACATCGCTAGCAAGATCGCTGTTGCGTCACAAAAAACGTGACTCAGCAGCGATCTCGCTAGCGATGTCGTGGCCTTAAGTTACATTTACAACTAATAAAACTTACTTAGCTGTATTGATCGGCTTTGGGTCAAAATTCCCTTCGGCATCTACTGACATCTGCTTCTCGGGTGTTGCTTTAATTCTTGTGTCTACATAGTCGGGAGGCAAAGCCCCAGCTATTGCACTGAGACATGGCATTGACATTTTGAAGAGCTCAGCCTCATACTTCTGCAGGAGAGATAGGAACTGGTTGGAAAGTCCAACAGAAAAACATGCAAAATCGTTAGTGAAAGCAACGCAGCCAGGTCACAGCAGCAAAAGGAGAAGACCATTAGTAGAATGACAAGACCACATGGATTGCACTTCTCTAACAAAACACTGCAAAGTCATGCCTCATAAATTCAACGTTGTAGTATTTTCATTTTCCAAGCAATCAATATATCAGAATGCAGTTATTAACAAACATCTTATTTACAGGAACTTTAGTTACTGTCTTTCATAAATTGTAATGTATTTTACATTTATTCAAAAGAATTTTTAAGTCAGGTAAAAATGTGCAAAATATTGTAAATGATATAAAAAAAAATGTTAGAACCAATAAGAAGCTTTCAGTTAGGCCGCTTTCACACTACGTTTTTTAGCATGCGTCATGAACGTTTTTTGATGCAAAAGGGGATCCTGTTTTTGCAGAGAAAAATGCATGTGTTATTTTGCAGGATCCTGTCACTTGAAGTTTATGGGTGGGCATTGGAGTCATGTGATCGGGAATGAGGGGAACTGAAGGAGACTGGGAGCCGGCATCTGACAGCTGCGGTAAGTTGTAACCAAGGTAAATATCGGGTAACTAAGTGAAGTGCTTTGCTTGAATACCCGATATTTACCTTGGTTATGAGCGTCCGCAGCTGCTAGGAGCCGGCTCCCTTCACACATAACCAAGGTAAACATCGGGTAACTAAGAAGCGCTTTGCTTGGTTACCCGAAATTTACCTTGGTTACGAGCGTCCGCCGCTCTCAGGCGGGGGAGAGACAGAGAGGAGAGAGGGAGAGCGGGAGGGGGAGAGCGGGAAGGGGAGAGCGGGAGGGGGAGAGCGGGAGGGGGAGAGAGGGAGGGGGAGAGAGACTGATCACGACAGGCTGGTTTCTGGGCATGCTCAGTAGAGCAAGCAGGATCCTGTCTATCAGCATGCCAGCGTTCACATGCGTTTGCGTGCTTTTTAGTCAGGATCCAGCAATTTGCAGTATTTGGATGCAGCTTAAAAACGCTACAAGTAGCGTTTTTGAAAAAAGTTAAAAAACTGCAAGTCGCTGGATCCTCACTATAACACACGCAAACGCAGGTGAACGCATGTTGACGCGAGTCCATTGCAAATGCATTGAAATGAAAACGCATTTGCACTGGATCTGTTTTTGCGTTAAAAAAACCTTCATGACGCATGTTAAAAAAACGTAGTGTGAAAGCAGCCTTATTGATTAAATGTTTCACACAATATTGGTTGTTATCATTTCTCAGTGGACTCCAACCTATAACAATCCAGCTTTTGCAGCCACCTGCTTGGAGTTGGGAGTTTTACTACAATTGGATAAAAAACACTACTGTAATAAAAAGAATCTATGCAAATAAAACCATCCCCTAAAGACCAAGGGTGTACGATTATCACCACCTGTATAGCTACCATATGGTAACATATTAGGAAATTACGTTTTGAATATAAATAATGCAAATCTCTTATATACAGTGCCTTGTGAAAGTATTCGGCCTTGAATTTTTCAACCTTTTCCCACATTTCAGGCTTCAAATATAAAGATAAACATTTTAATGTTCTGGTGAAGAATCAACAACAAGTGGACACAATTGTGAAGTTGAACGATATTTATTGCTTATTTGAAACTTTTTTAAAAAATAAATAACTGAAAATTGGGGCGTGCAATATTATTCATCCCCTTTACTTTCAGTGCAGCAAACTCACTCCAGAAGTTGATTGAGGATCTCTGAATGATCCAATGTTGTCCTAAGGGTACCTTCACACTTAGCGATGCAGCAGCGATCCGACCAGCGATCTGACCTGGTCAGGATCGCTGCTGCATCGCTACATGGTCGCTGGTGAGCTGTCAAACAGGCAGATCTCACCAGCGACCAGTGACCAGCCCCCAGCCAGCAGCGACGTGCAAGCGACGTTGCGCTTGCACGGAGCCGCCGTCTGGAAGCTGCGGAGACTGGTAACTAAGGTAAACATCGGGTATGGTTACCCGATGTTTACATTAGTTACCAGTGTGAGCAGGGAGCAGGGAGCCGCGCACACTAAGCGCTGGCTCCTTGCTCTCCTAGCTACAGTACACATCGGGTTAATTAACCCGATGTGTAATGCAGCTACATGTGCAGAGAGCAGGGAGCCGCGCACACTGAGCGCTGGCTCCTTGCTCTCCTAGCTGCTGTACACATCGGGTTAATTAACCCGATGTGTACAGCAGCTACATGTGCAGAGAGCCGGAGCCGGCAGCACAGGCAGCGTGAGAGCGGCTGGTAACTAAGGTAAATATCGGGTAACCACCTTGGTTACCCGATGTTTATCTTGGATACAGCTTACCTCAGCTGTCAGACGCCGGCTCCTGCTCCCTGCTCGCTTCATTTGTCGCTCTCTTGCTGTCACACACAGCGATCTGTGTGTCACAGCAGGAGAGCGGCTTTGAAGAAAACGAACCAGGGCTGTGTGTAACGAGCAGCGATCTCGCAGCAGGGGCCAGATCGCTGCTCAGTGTCACACACAGCGAGATCGCTAATGAGGTCACTGCTGCGTCACAAAAAGCGTGACTCAGCAGCGATCTCGGCAGCGAGCTCGCTGTGTGTGAAGCACCCCTAAATGACTAACTATGATAAGTATAATCCCCCTGTGTGTAATCGTCTCCGTATAAATGCCCCTGCTCTGTGATAGTCTCAGGGTTCTGTGTAAAGCGCAGATATCATCATGAACACCAAGGAACACAAGGAACCGTGATACTGTTGTGGAGAAGTTTAAAGCCGGATTTGGCTACGAAAAGATTTCCAAAACTTTAAACATCCCAAGAAGCACTGTGCAAGCGATCATATTGAAATGCAAGGAATATCATACCACTGCAAATCTACCAAGACCCGGCCGTCCATCCAAACTTTCATCTCAAACAAGGAGAAGACTGATCAGAGATGCAGCCAAGAGGCCCATGATCACTCTGGAAGACCTGCCGAGATCTACAGCTGAGGTGGGAGAGTCTGTCCATAGGACAACAATCAGTCGTACACTGCACAAATCTGGCCTTTATGGAAGAGTGGCAAGGAGAAAGCCATTTCTCATAGATATCCATAAAAAGTGTCGTTTAAAGTTTACCACAAGCCACCTGGAGACACCAAATATGTGGAAGAAGGTGCTCTGGTCAAATTAAACTAAAATCAAACTATTTGGGCACAATGCCAACCGATATGTTTGCCGTAAAAGCAACACAGCTCGTCACCCTGAACACACCATCCCCACTGTCAAACATGGTGGTGGCAGCATCATGGTTTGGGCCTGCTTTTCTTCAGCAGGGACAGGGAAGATGCTTAAAATTGATGGGAATATGGATGGAGCCAAATACAGGACCATTCTTGAAGAAAACCTGTTGGAGTCTGCAAAAGACCTGAGACTGGGACGGAGATTTGTCTTCCAACAAGACAATGATCCCAAACATAAAGCAAAATCTACAATGGAATGGTTCACAAATAACCGTATCCAGGTGTTAGAATGGCCAAGTCATAGTCCAGACCTGAACCCAATCGAGAATCTGTGGAAAGAGCTGAAAACTGCTCTTCACAAACGTTCTCCATCCAACCTCACTCAGCTCCAGCTGTTTACAAAGGACGAATGGGCGAGAATTTCAGTCTCTCGATGTGCAAAACTGATAGAGACATACCCCAAGAGACTGCAGCTGTAATCGCAGCAAAAGGTGGCACTACAAAGTATTAACTTAAAGGGGATGAATAATATTGCACGCCCCAATTTTCAGTTATTTATTTTTTAAAAAATGTTTACAATAAGCAATAAATTTCATTCAACTTCACAATTGTGTCCCACTTGTTGATTCTTCACCAGAACATTAACATTTTAATCTTTATGTTTGAAGCCTGAAATGTAGAAAAAGGTTGAAAAATTCAAAAGGAGCCGAATATTTTCGCAAGGCACTGTAAGTGGCTGTAAAGGTGGAGCTACATACTTTAAATTCCATCTTAAAGGGCTATTTGTGTTAAACATTATCACCTAACCAAAAGATAGGTCCTAACTTATGGATCCTTACTGGTTCCTATTGCTGGGTACCTGACCAATCCCAAGAATGGGGTTCTAAAATGCCTCGTAGGAATAAAGCGGTGGCTACATATGCCCACCACCACCCCTTTCATTTTGTGTGGGACTGGGGATGATTACCAATAGGACAAAAATAGAAATAAAACTTTTGAAAAATAACAATAAATGTAGCGTAAAGGGGTAATTCACTACTCTGCAATAGTGGCCACCTCCCTGTAAAACTGATGGGGAAGGCTTTTTCTAATTACCTTGCTCAGCCAATTGTGCCTCTGAGCGGCGCTATTGTGGTCCGCTCATCCCCATCAAGTGACCCCCGGCCTCCGTGACCTCTGATATCCGGAGATGTCACGTCAGCTTCCAGTTGACCTGACATCACCGAGGTAGTCCCAGTCTTCCTGAGTGACTGGGCTGTGGGTAGAGTTTCACCTCTCATCACAGCCTAGCATCACAGCGCAGCATGTCGTGCAGGATTTACTTCACTGCAGAGCGTCGCAAACAGAAGTGATGCTGGGCTGTGATGACCGGTTAAACTCCGCCCACAGCCCAGTCACTCAGGAAGACTGGGACCACCTCAGTGATATCAGGTCAACTGAAAGTTGACGTGACATCACCAGATCTCAGATGTCACAGAGCCCTGAGGGTCACTTCATGGGGATGAGCGGACCGGAATAGCACCGCTCAGAGGCAGAATTGGCTGAACAAGTTATTTAAAAAAAGACTTCCCTATCAGTTTTATAGAGATGTGGTCACTATTGCAGAGTAGTGAACCATCCCTTTAAATACAAATGACTTTATAAAGTCAACCTTCTTCAATATTTAAAAAATTAGCATTGGAACATTATAAAGATTTGTCTTTGGCTTAGGACCACCACTATGAGCCAGACCTAGCCTATCCAGCCATTACATTTCATCAGGAAAAATCACTGTTGGTGAAACGTTAGGCCATAAGGAGTATCCCATGGCTGCAGCTCATCTTTGAGGGTTACAGCAATGGGCCCGTAGGAGAACTGTATTTAGAGCAAAGGGTCTTCGTAAGAAAACCTCTTTAACATGATCACAATAAAATGGAACTCTTTATGGCCATATAACTTGTTAGTTGAATTTCTATCAGGGTATAAAGGCCACTTCACACATAACGAGATCGCTAACGACATTGTTGCTACGTCACAGTTTCTGGGACAAAACCACGACTTCACCAGCGATCTCGTTATGTTTGACACCTACCAACGATCCGCCCCCTGCTGTGAGATTGTTGGTCGTTGCTGAAGGTCCTGGGCCATTTATTACTTGTTGAAGTCCTGCTGGGCAGGATGGATCTGTATGTTTGACACCTACCAACGATCTCGTTAACGACCTAGATAAGAACTTAAAGTGTGACAGGTAGGCGTGTAGTTGAGTCCTCTTTTCCGCGCCCCCTCTGCACCGATTGGTTGGCGCTGAAAACAGTAAGCAAACACTCGGGAACGAAGGAGGGATGAATCCAGGTGCAGATGCAGCTTCGATCCAAAAAGCAAGCAAGCAACCGGGAACAAAGTACGAATGAATCCGGGTGGAGTCTCAGGTTCTATCCTCAAAGCAAGGCTCAAAAAGGGACAAAAGGATGAAGTGATACAAAGTTGCCTTCTAGGCCGGCCACCTAATCAGAACACAGTATTGGCCACCAATCGGAGCGGAGGGGTGGAAAAGGCGACGCATATGTACGCCTACGTGGATTACAGCGTCAAACACTACGCCCCTATTTGAGGTCGGAATCGTTACATAGCTGCTGTGTGACAGGGTCCCAACAACCAACGAGATCGTTATACAGGTCGCTGCATCGTTACTAAAGTCGTTGGGAAAATGACTGTGTGACATCTCACCAACGATCTCACCAACGATTTAACAACGATCCGGAAACTGTGACGTAGTAACGATCTCGTTAATGATCTCGTTATGTGTGACTGGACCTTAACACTATTAACACAAGAAGCTGGTCTCCATGCTATTGTATGGACAAGGCACAAACAAAGAAATCATGCACCCATACAGTTCCATGCATTTCTCCGAGGGCAGTCTCCATTTTATTTTGGCAGCTGTAAAAATTCCGCTATTACAGTAGCAATATGTCCTAATCTTCTGCCTCGAGGCAGTCTGTAACTGTCTATATACAACCAAACCTTGTTCAATTATTCCAAGAGATCATGGATGTCTTACCAGAGCAAACTATGTTTTTTTTCTTAAAAAAAAAATAACCTGAACATAGAGAATAATGATTTCATTATCTCTTGTCAGTGATCCATGCCAGAGAATTCCTTAGAGGCCTGCACAGCTCAAGTAAATATGTCTGAGAACGAGATGCCAGCAAGAAAACGGAGTATTATGAAAAGGAATTAAATATTAACGGTTTCATTTATGTGGAGCGCATCGGGCGAGGACAGCAGATGTACGTCCTTCTAAGCCACCATCGGAACGTCTGTCGCTCCGCCACATCGTCCTCGTTAACCGGTCATATCTTATCATGAATATGCCACACACGGTGACTCATCTGTGACAGACTGTCTCCAAATTACAGATTTCATGCGCATTTTAAACCTTTGCAACTTGGTTATGTGCGTCATTTCGGGAAGCATGCTCTTCAAGAACTGGTTAAAATGGATCAGTTTGCAGAAAGCCATTCAAAGAAAAATTGATTACGCAGCAAGAACGGCGCACAATGCCCAAATATGAAGTTAATTGGATGCCGTTTTGGACAACCGCTATAGGCTACCTCTCTATTTTTTACATTATTTACGTGCTATATTGTTCGGCGCAGCCTCCAGGAAACTGAAGCCATTCGGTAGCCGTGTGTGTTTTATTATCCCTGCCAGAAATGTAAGCCCTAATGCCTCAAATATTAAAAAGTAATCTTTTCTTTTTGTTCTGTTTGGATCAGTGAATTTAATGAAAATCTTTGGCTGCAAATTTAATACATCTCCAATACAGAGGAATGGTGAGGTCCGGAGATGTCAAACAGCAGCCGAATGTGACACTAAGGGGTACTTTGCACACTACGACATCGCAAGCCGATGCTTGCAATGCCGAGTGCGATAGCACCCGCCCCCGTCGCAGCAGCGATATCTTGTGATAGCTGCCGTAGCGAACATTATCACTACGCCAGCTTCACATGCACTCACCTGCCCTGCGATGTCGCTCTGGCCTGCAAACCGCCTCCTTCCTAAGGGGGCGGGTCGTGCGGCGTCACAGCGACGTCACACGGCAGGCGGCCAATAGGAGCGGAGATGAGCGGGACGTAAACATCCCGCCCACCTCCTTCCTTCCGCCTTGCAGCCGGTACGCAGGTAAGGAGATGTTCCTCGCTCCTACGGCTTGTCATACAGCGATGTGTGCTGCCGCAGGGACGAGGAACAACATCGTACCGTCGCTGCTGCTAAATTATGGAAATGTCGGACCCTACACCGATCATACGATAATGATGCTTTTGCGCTCGTTAATCGTATGTAAAAGGATTTACACACTACGACATCGACAGTGGCGCCGGATGTGCGTCACTTTCAATTTGACCCCACCGACATCGCAGCTGCAATGTCGTAGTGTGCAAAGTACCCCTTAGTCACATACAAATCTGTTGCACGGTATATCGAAGAGTGGAAATACCTTATGAGAGAGGGAGTCAAAAATCCCCCAGAACAACTTCTCCGTCAGGTGTAATTCTTCCTCTGATGCCAAACCATAGCTCCCCCATCCAGAGGGGAGACAATAATATTTCCAGCTTTGCTCGTAATGGTTTGTCAAGAGCTGAAAAGATAAAGGTAACAGATAATGTGAGTTATTTTACTCCTCTAATATCTATAATTTACAGATTCTAAATCACTTTTTCACAATCTTTATAAATATTTTATACCATCTGGTTTTGCAGCACAAGATAAGGCAGATTGCAAACAAAATATTTTAAAAACTAACATACATGTTACATTGGTAAAAGACAATTTTAGGCTATGTACCAATGTTGCATTTTTGTGTGCAGAAAATCTGCACATAAAAATGTATGCTTTGACAGGAAAAAAGGAGCAAAAGAAACACGCATGTTTTATTGCGTTAGTGCGTTTTTTCACATGCTTTTTTTGTACGTTTTATAATCATGGCGATCGTGAGGGCTCAGGCGCTCTACCCCCGCAGTTGCCACCAGGTCACCGGCTTACAGCCGTGACCCGGCTCTCACTGGCAGGAGCAATGCCCGTGCCATTTCCGGTAGTTTAACTCCCTAAATGCTGCGATCAGTTCAAATCGCAGCATTCAGGAAGCTGGGAGAGGAATCGCTTACCTCTCCCTGGCGACTGGGTCCATGTAATGCGATCACAGGGACTCAATCACTGCCATGGTAACCCTGGGACATCACCATGACGACCCCGGGTTACTGAGGTATGGATCGCCTCTCAGACAGGGCCGCCTACGTCACCGGAGTTTCCTACAGCAAGGTCCCGTGGTAAAGACCGCGAGGCCTAGGTGCAGGGAACTCCGGTGATCTGTTGGCATAAACTTGATTCACTTTGTGCTGTCACCAGGGTTCCCTGCACCTAGGCCTCGCGGTCTTTACCATGGGACTTTGCTGGAGGAAACTCCGGTGACATCACAAGGTGAATGAAGTTCATGCTGGCGGATCACCAGGGTTCTCTGCACCTAGGCCTCGCGGTATTTACCGTGGGACTTTGCTGGAGGAAACTCTGGTGACATCACAAGGTGAATCAAGTTCATGCCGGTGGATCACCAGGGTTCTCTGCACTTAGGCCTCGTGGTCTTTACCGCAAGACCTTGCTGGAGGAAACTCCGGTGACGTAGGTGCCCTGTTGGCAGGTATAGGTGAACAGAGTTTATGCCGGCGGATCTGCAGGAAACCCCGGTGATCCGCTGGCATGAACTCGATTACCCTTGTGATGTCATCGGAGTTCCCTGCAGTAGGGTCCTGCGGTAAAGACTGCAGGGAACCCCAATGACGTCAAAAAGCACATAAAAATGCACAAAAAAAATAACATGGGCACTTACACATGCGTTATTTCCTGCGTTGTTCAGGAAAAAACATAGAAACAATTGACACACTGCTTCGTTTTTTAGTAACAAAAATTGAAGGAAAACAAGAAGCAACACGGGCACAGCAAGTCACGATTCTCATAGACGTTGGTAGGATGCTTTTTCTTTGCTCTATTGATTAAAAAAGCAAAGAAAATCTATAGAAAAAAAATACGCCACGTGGGCACAAGGCCTTAGTTAGTAACCTGAGTAGGCCTTAATGGCTGTTTATTTTACGGTTCACATTTCACAGTAAATGTCTGTCTGAATTCCCCAGACTATTACGGACACATGGATCTCTACTTCGTGCATTTTTTTTTAAAAAAAAAGTATAAAACATATATTCTATATTAAAACTTTTTTTTCATGTTAATTGTTGTGTGAACTCTTTTTTTTTTTTGGGGCAGATATTTTATACATGTTTTTATACTTTTTATATAACTTGTCCCTCAGGGGATTATAAAAGATCTCTGGGGAACATATCCTTTTCTTTTATTGTTCATTGTTTCCCGCTATAACCAGGGCATTTATAGGATCCCCAGTTACAGTGGAAAACAGACCCCCTACTGCGCAAGGTGTCATTGGCAGAGCTGGTTTGGGTCTGCTAGGACGCAGCAAACTTTGCTATATTGGCAGAGACCCAGTGATCATGTGATTTTCAGTGCAAATACTTATGATAGCAGCATAGCGCTTGCTGAGCGAGATATAGCTGGCATAAAAGAAGACAAAAGTGGTAAAAAAACGCCTCTGTCTTCCTACCAAGGTTTCTGGCTTGGTTTGACAAATGTATAATCGCACAGGCGTAAAGCATTGTAAAATAGGTTGTTTTCTGCTTAAAGGGAATCGGTCACCAGGTTTTTACCACCTAATCTGAGAGCAGTATAATGTAGGGGCAGAGACCCGGATTCCAGCAATGTGTCACTTACTGGGCTGCTTAGTGTAGTTTTGATAAAATCACTGCTTAATCACCAGTAGATTATCATTACAGGATTAATTGACCTGCTGCCGGGTAGTCCAGCATATTCATGAGCTCTGTATAACTGCTAGATCTGCAAAATTAAAATCGCAGCAAACAGCTCAGTAAGTGACACATCGCTGGAATCAGGGTCTCTGTCTCTACAATTATGCTGCTCTCAGATAGGGGAGTAAAAACCTGGTGACAGATTCCCTTTAATAAAAGCAACATAAAAGACACATTTAAATACAACTCCAATTGTTATACAGAGTTGCATTTAAGATACCTATAGAAATAGCAAACCTGAGTTCATTAATGTTCAATTGATTTACCAAAGGATTTCAAGTAAACCTCAGGCACATTTTAAAGTTTTATAAGATCAGCAGTCACCAGTGACTAATTTAGTTTTGTAGCATTAGAACATATATTGCAGGGAAAAATCCAGTACTTCAGGACATAAATATCAAAAGTTGGGATGAGGAAAATGCAAACACACAATTCTTCACCATAAGCAAGTTATTAAAATCTTCCATAACACAGATATTAAAATCCTCCATATGCAAGATATTAGAATTATCCATAACAAGTAAATATATACTAGCATAAGTGATGACATTGGATTAGATATTTATTTAAAAAAATCCTAGAAAAAGGAAGGTCATTTTGGAAATGTATTACTCTAGCGTCTGACATTCCCTTGTGACACTAGCATTTAACAGATTACCTGTAGCACTCTAATTTCTTGGTAATCCGCGTCTTGAAGCAGTGATATTGTTGAGAAAGATAATATATATATATATATCTTACCCAGGGCGGACATATCATTGGTGCAACCTGCGCAGCTGCACAGGGGCCCAAGAAGTCAGGGGACCCCCTCCTACCTACAAAGCAGGTGAGGTTGTGAACTATTGGCCTGCAGAGGGCCCATATACAGTGATACCTCGGATTTTGTTGATAATCTGTCTGAATACAATCAATGAAAAGCGAAACCGATTCAAACCGAAGCAATTATTTCCATAGAAATCATAGAAATCATAGTAATCATCGTAAATCCAATTAATTTGTTTTAGTCTAAAATACATACCAAAAACACATTTTATAGGGAATAAAGATAGTGTTTAATGCTAAAAACAATAAGAAATTAATATAAAATGAATATAGAAACGCGTAAAAAAGCACCCGTGGCAAAAACGAACAGGTAAAAACGTATACGTTTTTACCGCGTTTTGCTGCATTTTTGGCTGCGTTTTGATCTCTGCGTTTTCCTGCGTTTTTCCAATGCATTGCATGGGGGGGAAACGCAGAAAAACGCAGGAAAGAATTGACATGTCCATTTTTTTTTAACCTCAAACATGAAGCTTAAAAAAAAAGTTGTGTGTGGACAGCAAAAATGAAAACTCATAGACTTTGCTGGAGAAGCAAAGTCATGCAGTTTTGAGTCCAAAAACACACCCGAAAAACATGCAAAAACGCACTGTGCGCACATAGCCTTACATTGAGTACACATCATTTAGTGCACGGATGTCAAACTCAAATACATAGAGGGCCAAAGTTAAAAACTTGGACAAAGTTGTCGGTCAACTTTGTTGTGGGCCCCAAATAGTCCTTGATACAGAATAATGGGCCCCACCTAATCCTCCATATAGAATAATGGGCCCCACATAGCCCTCCATATAGAATAATGGGCCCCACATAGCCCTCCATACAGAATAATGTGCCCTACATAGTCCTCCATACAGAATAATGGGCCCCACATAGCCCTCCATACAGAATAATGGGCCCCACATAGCCCTCCATATAGAATAATGGGCACCACATAGCCCTCCATGCAGAATAATGGGCCCCACATAGTCCTCAATAGAGAATAATGGGCCCTACATAGCCCTCCATACAGAATAATGGGCCCCACATAGGCCTCCATACAGAATAATGTGCCCCACATAGCCCTCCATACAGAATAATGGGCCCCACATAGCCCTCCATACAGAATAATGGACCCCACATAGGCCTCCATACAGAATAATGGGCCCCATATAGCCCTCCATACAGAATAATGGACCCCACATAGTCCTCAATAGAGAATAATGGGCCCTACATAGCCCTCCATACAGAATAATGGACCCCACATAGTCCTCCATACAGAATAATGGGCCCCACATAGCCCTCCATACAGAATAATGGGCCTCACATAGCCCTCCATACAGAATAATGGGCCCCACATAGCTCTCCATACAGAATAATGGGCCCCACATAGCCCTCCATACAGAATAATGGGCCCCACATAGCCCTCCATACAGAATAATGGGCCCCACATAGCCCTCCATACAGAATAATGGACCCCACATAGTCCTCCATACAGAATAATGGGCCCCACATAGCCCTCCATACAGAATAATGAGCCTCACATAGCCCTCCATACAGAATAATGCGCCCCACATAGTCCTCCATACAGAATAATGGGCCCCACATAGCCCTCCATACAGAATAATGAGCCTCACATAGCCCTCCATACAGAATAATGAGCCTCACATAGCCCTCCATACAGAATAATGGACCCCACCGGGCCCTTGTTAGCTGTGCGGCAGGACCTGAACTGATGCACTTCCGATTCCTCACTGTTACGTGATCTACCCAGGAGTAAAAATTCCATGGCGGTCTCCAGGTTTGTTAAGCCAGCATAGGTCTTCACCAGCTCCCGCGGAGTGTCCCTCTGATCTGACTGGGGATGTGCAAGGGTGTGTAACCCAAATAGGTGAGCAGCCCCCGTCTTAAATAATTCCACCATTACCACCAGGTGCCACACAACGCGTCTCTCTCCTTTTTCCACATCATGAAAGATAAGGCAGGCATCAATATCAAAGTATCATTTCCCATTCTATCCATTCATCTCTACCTGGGATAATAACACAGATTATGAATGAATTTAACCCCTTCAGCCCCCGGGCATTATCCGTTTTTTTCCCTCTCTTTCTTCCGAGAGAAAGTAACGTTTTTATTTTTCCATCAATCTTGCCATATGAGGGCTTGTTTTTTGTGGGACAAGTTGTAGTTTTAAATGAAACCATAAGTTTTACCATTTAGTGTACTGGAAAACAGCAAAAAATGTTCAAGTGTTTAAAAACTGCAAAAAAAAGTGTGATCGCGATATTTAATTCACTGTGTTCACTATATGGTAAATCTGATGTGTCGGTGTGATGCCTCAGGTCGGTGCGAGTTTGGAGACATCAAACATGAATAGGTTTACTTATGTCTAAGGGGTTAAAAAAATTCACAAGGTTGTCCAAAAAAAGTGGCGCACATTTTGCGCCATTTTCCGAAACCCGTAGCGGTTTCATTTTCCAGTATCTATGGCTCAGTGATGGCTTATTTTTTGCATCTCGAGCTGATGTTTTTGACGGTACCATTTTTCACAGATGCTACATTTTGATCGCATGTTATTGCATTTTCCGCAAAAATTGCGGCAACCAAAAAACATAATTTTGGCATTTGGAATTTTTTTGCTGCTATGCAGTTTAACGATCAGATTGATTGATTTTATATTTTGATAGATTGGGCATTTCTGAACGCGGTGATACCAAATGTGTGTATATTTTTTATTTTTTTTAAACCTTTAATTTTCAATGGGGCGAAAGGGGGGGTGATTTGAACTTTTAGGTTTTTTATTTTTTTAAAACTTTTTTATAAAACTTTTTTTTATTTTACTAGGCCTCTTAGAGGGCTATATGGATCAGCTGTCTGATCGCTCTTCCATATTTCCAGATCATAGCTACACAGCTGAGATCTGCAGATATGGTGCTTTACTTTCAATGCCGACACTATTCCGGCATTGAGAAAAAGTGACTCATGTTAGCTACAGGCTTCATCACATGACTCTGTGCTACCATGGCAACAACTGGAAGTCACATGATTACATCACGTGACTTCAGAAGGGGGTGGGGTAAAGAATCGTTATGGCTGCGCACATATACATCTCGCTGCCAGATAAGTTGCGGGTGGAACAAGATTCCAGTGATGACTAGCAAGCACACGTCAGTGACTCGCCCACCCCAGGGCTATGGGACACCCGGTGCCGGGCCGGACTAGTCCGGGGGTCGTCAGTGGTGGCGGGGCCCGACTCCGTGGCCCTGGTGGGTGTCAATTAAACATGGCTGCAGTGTTGGGGGTGAATAAAGTTTGTGTTCGTGACGCCACCTGTGGTATGCGGCTATTAAGCTGCCGCTGCTGTAGGAGGCCTCCGGGGTGATGGAATGGCAGCAATGATGGTACTGCTCCCCACAGGTGGAGCGGTGCCCCGGGGACACTGTTGGTGCTCGTGAGAGTCTATGGTGTAATGGAAGTCTATGCAGGCGACAATAACTGAGACAACACCGGAGGGTGCAATTCCAAGATCTTTACTCACACTTCCTGGTAGGTGCACACTGGTGCCTTCGGACGGCTGGAACCCACTGTCAGGGACCTCCGCCGTTTCTGGGTGATTTCTGGAATGAAAGCCGGTACCCTTCTCTCTAAAGTGTCTCTGTCTTCAGCGGTCTCCTTAAGCCTAGCTCTTTTAGGATGAACCTGCTCGGCCTCCACTACAGCCTCCAGGCTGGGAGCTCGCCTGTCGGTTACTTGCCCCCTTTCTAGAGGTTCTGCTGTGGGCTGTGGCCCGGGGAGTTTGCAGCTTTCCATGGGCCTCGGTTTTTACTGTTGGAGATGATTTTTCACTCCTTCTGTTTCTAGGGACCGTCCCCTGTTGCAGCTTGATCCCTCCACCGATGTTACTGTGGAACAGGCCACCACAGCTTACAAGCTATCCGTGGCCCTGGGATCCCTTCGTTCCCTGCTTGGTGTCACCTGGACCCTCTGAGTCCCAGGATCTTCACCAGGAAGCGTCTCTTTCTTTCCTTAGCTCCTGTCTGACTAGAGCTTTTCTTCTTCTTCTCCTTCTTGTCTGCCTCCTGCAGACCTCCTCCTCCTTCCCCTCACTCTCCTCAACTCTCACACTTGACCTTCCTTTCTCTGACTGCCCTCTGGTGGCTTCTCCCACCTCCCCAGTTGCTAAGTTGTACCCTATAGGAGCAGGGATGGGTCTTACGGCCCCTCCCAGCATGCAGCATGGGAGGGTTGCTGCCACTATCCCTGGTCCCAGTGTGTACCTAACAATGGGTGTTGTGTAGATTTGCCAGGGGACCGGAGTTCACTCCTTTCCTCACCCAGAATGGGACATCACACCACTGGATGGGGTGCAATGTCCTGTGGCGACGGAAGCCTCAGGGGCGCCACACTCCCCCACAGCGAATCCCAGCACGTCCTCGGGCTGAAAAACAACAGAAAATGTGGAAGGAATTGCAAAATTTTTGTTATGCATAACATAAAACAATAAAACTTTTCTTCCCTTTATGGGAGGCACAGATACTTAAACGTTGCAAACTTTCTTATGAAGAAACTCTAAATGTGCACTTCCAGTCCATTGCACGGTTTGGCACTTCCCCCATAATTCTGGTAGGGGGCACAACAGGTGCAACTATTTACATTCTTGGCTACAACAAGTCCAGTAGCCTGGCAGTTCGTTCAACTTATTAAACTAAAAGGGCAAAGACAAAACCAGCCACCAAGTCCAGTGGCCTGGTAACACAGGACACATTACACATTCACATTCACCGGGGACCACATTCCAGTTCCGTGGCCCGGTACATATAAACAAGGAGGGTGACATCTTCAAAAAGTACAAGGGGCAGTAAGGCAGGAAAGGGTGTCATCTTCAAAAAGCACATTAGGGCAAAACAAAAGGGACGTCTTCACAAAGGGATGAGGGGCTGACAGGGGCTATGTACAGTTCAGCTTCTTTCCTTTACTTTTACTCTTCATTGCTGGGGTCCTTGGGGTCCCGCTTTGGCAGAGCCCTAGGCAGCATGTAGGCCATGGAGATCCTGGTCTGCGTCTCCTGAGTGTTAGTGGCCATCCTGCTGCAGGCCGCTGCAGCTTGCGTTGCAGTGGAGCTGCTCGTTGAAGTGGGGCTGCTGGTCTGTCGAGGGTTACTGGCTGGCGCGGGGCTGCTGGCTGGTGAGGGGTTACCGGCTGTACGGCGCCACTCTGGCTCTTCCAGTGGTGCTTCCTCCCGCACTATATGGGCACCCAGGGCATACCAGCCACGGCTCCCCATCAGCCTGGTGTATTCCAGCACATCACCCGGCTTTACATGACGCCCTGGGTGACCTTTAGTGAGGTGCTCCTCTATGTCGCGGCGTGCAATAAAGACGTCCTTTCCTAGGCCTGGTTCCCTGATGAACCCCCAGCCTTCCTTCAACTTAAATTCCAGCACCCGGCCTCTGCATACTGGGCCCTGGTGCTCTCTGCGGCTTCACCGGATCCGGGCCTTTGCAGCCAAATTGGACGCCTCTTCGGCACGGCGTCTCTCCTCCCGGCTCTCCCGCTCCTGCTGGTACTCTTCCAGCCTCTTCAGGCAGGCCAGTTCATTTGCCTTTGGGGTTTCTTTGGGGCGCAGTGGCTGCTGCAGTCTCCCGCTGTCGATGGGTGCTGCGTCCCAGTTCACTCCCGGTGATGTGGTTCCCAGGAGGCTAACAGGGGGACTCGGAAGGTGACCCACCAGTGGCTCAGGACCCAGGTGACACCAGGCGCCATCTTCGGGGCCCTCTGGCAGGTCTCCGGCGTCCCCTGGGGCTTCAGCAGGGCTGGCGAGGAAGTCCAGCAGGGCTGTGGAGGGGCTGGGCGTTGGCGCTTGGCAGGGCCGCGGGTCCGGACGGGTCAGGGTAGTATTTAACTCACCCAGGCACTGCTCATCGGCCTCCATCCTGTGGCCCATGTCCTCAGGCCCCATCCGGTTTACTCTCCGCCGGTCCACCTCCATCTGCATGGTGCTCAGCCTCCGGGCCAGGATCTTCATCTCCTCCCGGAGCAGGTCCAGCTCAGGATCCATTTCCCGGGTCCCTGGTGTGCACTTCTGCGGCTCCTCCGCCATGCTGCTGACCTGGGGAATGTTCGCTGCTACTCTGCTCGGGTGCTCGACCACGCCACTCGGCTGCACCCTTTCCCCTCTTGGAGGCGGGGCCGGAGGCTGCACCAGCATCTGGCGCCAGACTGGCGCCCAGCCCATCACGGCCGGCACCGCTCCGCTTGCGATCAGGTACATTTTTGCTTGTGTCTGGTCTGGCATTTAGACTCGTTCTGCCAGCCAGCCAGCTTTTCTAGACGCCATGTCTTCTTCTTCCGCTCTCCATCGCGGGCACTTCTTCGCGCTCTTTTCTTAGACAAGGGGGCGGGGCTTCTTTTCGCGCCCTTTCTGCAGGCACGCCCCCCTTCTTCCCACGCTCAGTGGCTTCAATGGTGGCAGTTTCTCACTATAATACAGTCTTTTAACACAGTTTTGTCACATGGTTCTTCAGACGCACAGTACCCGGTGAATCCGGGCACGAAATCCTGTTCGTGACGCCAAATTTGACTCGCCCACCCCAGGGCTATGGGACACCCGGTGCCGGGCCGGACTAGTCCGGGGGTCGTCAGTGGTGGTGGGGCCCAACTCCGTGGCCCTGGTGGGTGTCAATTAAACATGGCTGCAGTGTTGGGGGTGAATAAAGTTTGTGTTCGTGACGCCACCTGTGGTATGCGGCTATTAAGCTGCCGCTGCTGTAGGAGGCCTCCGGGGTGATGGGATGGCAGCAATGATGGTACTGCTCTCCACAGGTGGAGCGGTGCCCCGGGGACACTGTTGGTGCTCGTGAGAGTCTATGGTGTAATGGAAGTCTATGCAGGCGACAATAACTGAGACAACACCGGAGGGTGCAATTCCAAGATCTTTACTCACACTTCCTGGTAGGTGCACACTGGTGCCTTCGGACGGCTGGAACCCACTGTCAGGGACCTCCGCCGTTTCTGGGTGATTTCTGGAATGAAAGCCGGTACCCTTCTCTCTAAAGTGTCTCTGTCTTCAGCGGTCTCCTTAAGCCTAGCTCTTTTAGGATGAACCTGCTCGGCCTCCACTACAGCCTGCAGGCTGGGAGCTCGCCTGTCGGTTACTTGCCCCCTTTCTAGAGGTTCTGCTGTGGGCTGTGGCCCGGGGAGTTTGCAGCTTTCCCTGGGCCTCGGTTTTTACTGTTGGAGATGATTTTTCACTCCTTCTGTTTCTAGGGACCGTCCCCTGTTGCAGCTTGATCCCTCCACCGATGTTCCTGTGGAACAGGCCACCACAGCTCACAAGCTATCCGTGGCCCTGGGATCCCTTCGTTCCCTGCTTGGTGTCACCTGGACCCTCTGATCTTCACCAGGAAGCGTATCTTTCTTTCCTTAGCTCCTGTCTGACTAGAGCTTTTCTTCTTCTTCTCCTTCTTGTCTGCCTCCTGCAGACCTCCTCCTCCTTCCCCTCACTCTCCTCAACTCTCACACTTGACCTTCCTTTCTCTGACTGCCCTCTGGTGGCTCCTCCCACCTCACTCAGAATGGGACATCACACCGCTGGATGGGGTGCAATGTCCTGTGGTGACGGAAGCCTCAGGGGCGCCACATCAGCTGTTGAAATCAGCTGTTATGTGTGCAGATCGCCGCGGCCTGCCCACATCATGGGTCGTTAAAGGGTTAAAGAGGTGGTTCATTACTCTGCAATACTGGCCACATCCCTTTTGAAACTGATAGGTAAGGCTTTTGTCGAATACCTTCTTCAGCCAATTCTGCCTCTGAGCATCCCCATGAAATGACCCTCCAAGTTGATCTGACATCACTGACCCCGGCCCCAGTCTCTGTGAGTGACTGAGCTGTGGGTGGCGTTTCACCGCTTGTTGCAGCCCAGCGTCACAGCCCAGCATCTCGCACATGCTCTCCTTCGCTGCAGAGCACTGCAAGCAGGAGCGATGCTGAGCTGTGACGACCGGTGAAGCTCCGCCCACAGCCCTTTCACTCATGGAGACTGGGGCCGGCTTCGGTTATGTCAGGTCAACTGGAAGTTGACATCTCAGAAGTCACGGAGCCCCGGGGGTCACGTGATGGGGATGACCGGACTGCAATAGCACTGCGAAGAGGTAGAATTGGCTAAACAAGGTATTTAGAAAAAGCCTTCCCTATCAGTTTTACAGAGATGTGGCCACAATTGCAGAGTGAATAGTTTGTATAATGCTTATGCTAATTATAACAAGGGGAGGGGGTAACTATGAATATATTATCTGCTCCATTGCAACTGCCACTCAAGCAGCAAATTTTATAAACTTTACTTTTTTTTTTTTATTTCAAAACCTAAACATCTGCGCTGACGTGACCACTACAGGTATGTATAGAATCAGCCTGATAGTGCCAGTATAGCACTGGCTTTAGGTTATATACGAAAACCCTGGTGATTGCTTCCCTTTAACCTTTTTGCTTATTCATTAATTATAATTGATCGATGTGTTCCTTTATTCAACTGTACTAGCTATGTAAGTAGTTTATCACGGCTACACAGGTTAATAATGCTATATAATGGCCACTACTGTAGCTTTTGTATGCTACACAGAGAAATAAGACGGGAATTCCCTGTGTGCTGTGCACAGGAGACATCACAGTAGCTAGTCTCCACCCACTAGATCAGAGAGAACTGAAAACCGGACAGGAATCCGGTTATAAGAAATTTAGCCTCATATTAGTTTTTAATGGCTAAATATTCTAAATAATTCTAATTGTCTTATTATATCTACTGATGTATGTGTTTTTCTTCTCTGAACAAATAGTAAAAGTCTAAAGTTATTTATGCAAGAGAAAACAATGTTCTCTTCTAAAATAGACTGGGGGAAAAACAAATTCCTTATCTGCTAGCCTTGGAAATTACCAGACTTATGTGATGTGTAATTTTTTTCCAGCTTTTTCCTTTGTTTGAGTGTATTACTAATTTACTACAAAAGTAGATGAAATTCCGGAAGGGACAGACACTCTCGCCTATTGATCCTTGTAGGTGATTTTGAGCTGTCTCCTCATATATGAAAATAAAGTCTTTAACGAGAGCAGATATCTCCAGCTACCTTTATTGATAAATAAGAAATTCTCCTATCAAATCCTGTATTTTTCACTTGTTTTTCCTCCCGCAGGCTGTAATGGCTAGTAATAGTGTTATTCTGAAAAGTTTCATAAACTGATGGGAATACCCCTTTAAAGCATGCCTATCTCCAAGATCCTATCCCAATATGTAGTAGGTTTATTATTAATAATAATAATAATAATAGCAAATACCTCTAATTAAAACTGTAGTAAAGTTCTCCTGACTCACTATATCATGTGCAGGGCATTGCAGAATCTTAGGTGTACATGGTTACAACCATGCGTATAGTCATGGTTAGTTAGTTGCTTGTGGTCATAACCATCGGTACCTAAGGTCCTGCAATGCCCTGCACATGAGATAAGTGACATAGTGAATTAGAAGAACTATACTACATTTCTAATTGGATGTATTTGCTTATTATTATTATTATTATTATTATTACTATTATACCTACTACATATTGGGACAGGATCTTGGAGATGGGAATAACCCTTTAAAGCTACATTGCTTTGCTATATAAAATAATAATTTACTGATGATTACCAGTGACTATGATTTCTTCCCTGTCTTCCATAACAACTCATGAGGTCTTATGGGGGACAGAAATAAAGTGTGTGATGGTTGTAGGACATATTTCATCCCTACAGTTATGATGAATATAGTGATGATTCTTACCAGTGACCACTTTGGACCAGGCATCTATGATATTTGCATGTGTCATGCTGTTCTCACCGCACTTATCTGTCTTTCTATCCTACATCCAGAAGCTGGCAGGTGTTTTAGAACACAACATACAATGATGACAGCTACTTTATTTACAGGAGATTATAAGTTACGATT
The DNA here is from genome assembly GCF_048569485.1 of Anomaloglossus baeobatrachus. Classification (NCBI taxonomy): domain Eukaryota; kingdom Metazoa; phylum Chordata; class Amphibia; order Anura; family Aromobatidae; genus Anomaloglossus; species Anomaloglossus baeobatrachus. The sequence continues at coordinate 26,975,213 of NC_134364.1, read as the reverse complement.
AGCAGCTACCTTCAGAGGCATTTTGCAGTATTCGCTGAGCAATGGGACATCAAACACCAGACGTCGCAGGAGCTGCTGAAGCATGGAAGGCCGCATATGACTGTAGAAAAAAAGGAAATATTTGTAAGATTTGGATAATAACATTTTGTGGTTTTTTTTCCATATGAAAGAACTATTTTATTAGTATCCTCTGCAGTTGTATTAAAGGGAACCAGTCACCAGATTTGGGCCTTCTAAATTAAAACTAGCATCTTGCTGCATTCCATGAAGGTGCACGTTACCCCCTGACTCCCCCTGTAGCCTCCAAAAATACGTTCATAAAATCTCCTGCCCAATATATCAATTGTCCGGTCCACTGGGCGTCCTATTCTGTGCCTCTTGTCCCACCTTTTGTCGTCCACCTGAGCTGATTGATGTGGATGACGCCTCAGACGCTATCCACGTATCCAAACTCTCTCACCTGCGCAAACATATTCCCAGCTCGCGCAAGTGCACTTCACTCTGCCCTGTTGCGGGCAGAGCCAAAAACATATATGTGCGTGCGCGAATTGTCGAGTTCCCTGTGCAGGCTCGAGATTTTGCCTGGCGATGTGGATGATCTCACCCGCTTCATCCACATCGACAAAAAAAAAAATCTTGTGCCTGTGCAGAGAACTCTCGGTTCGAGTAGGCGCACCTCTGTTTTCAGCTCTGCCCGCAAAAGGGCAGAGCGAAGTGCGCCTGCGCGAGCTGGGAATATGGAGATTTTGCCCTGCTACATGGATGACGACTGAGGCATCATCCATGTCAATCGGCTCACGAGGATGGCGAAAGGTGGCACAGAAAGCACAGAATAGGAGGCCCAAAGGACCAGACTGGACAATTTACATACCGGGCAGGAGATTTTTTTTAAAGCTATTTTTGGGGGCTACAAAGGGTGTCAAGGGGTAATGTGCACCTTCATGGAATACAGCACAGGAGCTGCTTAAGGTGCTAGTTTTAGTTTAGAAGGCCAATATCTGGTGACAGGTTCCCTTTAACATTCTCATACTCCCAGGAAGTCCGTTTTCCAGAAACATGTTCAAGATCTGTAAAAAAATAAATAAATCTTCATATCTAATAATTACACATTGCTACTATTCAGGCTGCAGGATTATTGGATAGACATTGCCCTTTTGGACTTATGAGGATCTCCATATATAATATTTCATTTTACCTATACATGAAGAAGAAACACAAAAGACAAAAGATCTCCATGGCAACGGCAGACGCAGTCCAGAAACTCATTGCTATTCATGTTCTCATGCAAACCTACATTAACACGGCCATTGTTTTGTAGTTTGTGATGGTGTTGGGTGTACAATCTACAAAACTAAATCAGTTCTAAAAGTTTACAATTGTACAGAAAAATAAGCAGATGTATGGTGGACATAAAGCATCAAAAGGGTTAAACAAAAAAACAGATGTGCATCACTGCCAGCAAACACTGGCTTTGTCCATATATTATCTGGGATATAAACCATTCCTTGCTTTTGTACAATTGTATGATAAAAAAGGAGGAGAGGACATGATCTGCAACAAACCACTTGTTTCTTTTCTTCACCTCTCATTAGAAGGCTCTAAGCCCGTGCAGTACAAGACGTGGGTAAAAAGACTACGACCAAGCTCCATATATTGTGTACCGGCAATGCCCAATGTACGCACGTCTGACTTGTAAACGACTCTTCGTTACAAATGTAAGATGGTAAAAAAAAAAAAAAACAACCCTAATACTAACCTAATCGTTGACCTCTTGGGTGCCCTACTGTCTGCCATCCACCACTGTGCTGTATCTCTGGCCTCCCCACTACAGGGCAAGACTTCGGCTAAGCCACAGAGGTCACTGGCTGTTGTAAGACGGCTATCTCATGCCATCAAAAAGTGAGCCACGACCTTATGATGTGCTTTGAGCTCCAAGGTCAAAGATGTGACACGTGATGGTGGAAAGACGACCAGATGGTGGGCGAGTCGACCAGAGAGGGGAAAGGGGATCCAACACATGAAAAAAGAAAATAGCAGCAACTCACCAGGGGATGAAATCAAGTCTTCTTTATTGTGCAAACACAGGTGACATGTAGTGCAGGGAGGGGGAGCCGAAGCCTCGGACAACGGTGAATGTTTTGCACTGGGGTTGCGCTTCTACGGGTCCTAGAATAAGTCACCGTTATCCGAGAATTTGGCTCCCCCTCCCTGCACTACATGTCACCCGTGTTTGCACAATAAAGAAGAGTTGATCTCATCCCCCGGTGAGTTGCTGCTTTTTTCCTTTTTCCTGTGTTGGATCTGAGTTTTTGCACTGTTGTATGATTTTGAGCGTGCAGCTCCGGGGCAGGTGTCCCATGTCCGCAATAGCAGTTTGGTTCCTTAGACCAGTGCGAAGCTGATTGTTGCTCGTCTGTGGTGCCCGGTCTTTTCTCTCCACATTTGAACAATAAGGGGAGTATTGGTTAAAAAAAATAAAATAAAATAATGCTCACTTCTCTGGTCTGCAACGCTTCTGGCTGCCCACCATCTGGTTGCCTGCTTTCTGCTATCATGAGCCGCATCTCAAAGGCTTATCAGGAGCTCTGTCTAAGGCTACTTTCACACTTGCGTTGGACGGCTTCCGTAGCATTGCGTTGTGTGACGGATGCGTTGCATATAGTGGCACAATGCAATGCTACGGATCGTACAAAATAATGGAAAGCTTTATTTTTTTTTTTTTCTTCTTTACAGTTTACCGGCAGCCGACTATTGTGAACGATCAACTGATCGCTCTCAATAGCCGGCTGCCGGGCGCTCAGCTGAGCGCTATAACATGCCGGCAGCTGGGCGATCAGCTGAGCGCTCTCACATGCCGGCGGCCGAGCGATCAGCTGAGTGCCCTGACATGCCGGCGGCCGAGCGCTCAGCTGAGTGCCCTGACATGCCGGCGGCCGAGCACTCAGCTGAGTGCCCTGACATGCCGGCGGCCGAGTGCTCAGCTGAGTGCCCTGACATGCCGGCGGCCGGGCGATCAGCTGAGCGCTCTCACATGCCGGCGGCCGGGCAATCAGCTGAACGTTCGATCACCGAGAAATAAAATAAAGTTTGTGATAAAAAAAAAAAAAAGAGAGCATGCGCAGTGAAAAATAAAGGTTTCCGCTGCTCAAAAAAACGTTACATGCAGCGTTCATTCCGCCCGACGCAGCGTCAAAATAACCACGCTGCGTCGTCCAGCGGATGCAACGCTGACACTTGCGTTACTGTACGTCGTCCATACAAGTCTATGGAGAATAGCGCAGTGCGTTAACTGACTGCGCTATTCTCCATAGTGACGGACTCCGCTGAACGCAAGTGTGAAAGTACCCTTAACAGACAGTCTACACTGTTATGAGTCTACACTGCTAACACAATATTTACACATAGAGATAACAGAGCAATCAACAAGTGATTAGATGAAATACTCTAGGAGCTGCCTCTATTGGGGTATGGAGATTGGAGCCCTGTCTGGTAGTGGAGGAAGGTGAGCAGCCAACTGCTGTAGAGAAATCACTGGGTTGTAAAGAGGTGGTTAAGATGTTAGGAGTTAACCTCTCCCCTAAAATGTAATGTAACTCCTGGGCACACTGGGCCAGGCTCTGGAGGCTGAGCTCCATGGAAACAAGCTGTACACTATGCAAGATAAAAGCTCCCAAAGGAGATAGAAAAAGCAAATCAATTGCAAACATGCTTATTTTCATGCTAACAAACTGAAGCAATTTAATATTAAGAGAATACCCCTTTAATCTTTTTTCTTTTATTTTTTAAATGTTAGTGTGTATATAAAAATATATATTTTCAATTTTTTTATGTATTTATTAGTGACAGATCCTAAAGTTTATTAGCGATATATCCTATAAATTCGGAAATAAAATGACAATGAGTTAATATCTTACTGGCATATTGAAAGCAGACATTCTTCAATTGTGTCTCTCTGAGCTTTGGTTAGGGAGCGCCCCTTAGACAGTCGGTATATTGTATGCAGGGTGGAATCAATTAGCGCTGCATAGTGCTCAGTGCCCGAAAAGAGGGGAGCACAGCGAGTGAGCAATGGAAGTACTGCCGAGCAAATATATCGATTTAAGGCAAGAGCCATCTCAGTGACACTCAGGGAAGCCTGAAAAATGGAGGAAGAGGACACATTAGTACAAACAATCATAGCAACATAGATCATGTAGGCCAGGGTGATATAAGGTACATCGAAACAAAACAATCTACATGTAAATATGCGTTGTTAAGAAACTCTCAGGTGCAGTACAAAGAAATAAGAAAAAGATAACTGCAGATTTGGGACAAAAGAATCATGACAGTTCTGCAAGACTATAGCTTAAGGGGAATCTGTCAGGTCCCCTATGCCCTCCAACCCAGCAGCATTAAAACCTGTATGTTCAAACTCTTTCCCTAACCAGCCCTGTATAACACTATTCACTAATATAAATGTTTAACCCTCCCCCCCCAAAAAAAAACATAAACTGCGCTGTTTCTATGCTAATTAGGTCTGTGAATAGTCGACAGGATGTTGTTTCCCCAGACTCGTCAGCCCTCTTTCCATGCAGAGGTGGGCGTGATATGATTTCCACGAGCCATTATCACTGCCAGCTACTGCAAATTTTGCGCATGCGCACAGCTCATTTCCGCCATGTCAGTGCGCCTTTGAAGCCAAGTGTAAGCTTCCCGACTTCATTAGGCTCACTGCGCATGAAGTTTAGAAGACGTATACGTGAGCCATCTTCTGAACTTCTGGTCATGTGCAGTGCACCTAATGAAGCTGGGAAGTGTACACTCGGCTTTAATGGTGCACTGACGCGGACAAAATGAGCTGCATGCATGCGCGAGATTTCTAGGAGCTGGCGGTGATGCTAGCTTATGGAAATCATATCATCATGTCCACAAAGGTGTGATGACATGGAACGAGGGCCGACTAGTCAGGGGAAACAACATCCCTACGACTAGTTACAGGCCTAATTAGCATAGGGAAAGCGAGTTTATAAGTAATTTTTTTAAACATTCATATTATGGATTAGCAATATACAGGGCAGGTTGGTTAGGCAGAGAATTTGGGAATACAGGTAATGTTCAATACAAGGTAATATTGTGGTACCGTGTTAGCCAGAAAAATCAATTGAAATACTATGTCCCAAGAATAACAAAAGTATTTTAGGAGTGATACCTTTATAAGCTAACCAGAAAAATTATATGAGCAAGCTTTCAGAGCATCAAGGCTCTTTCTTCAGGCTGAATTACAAATGAATTACTGAGACAAAATCACATCATTTAAATCAATGTTACAACAAGACATGGGAAAAATGATGCCTCCTAAAGATAAGAACTAACAGAGTTAAATAGATGGGTAGAGTGCTCAAAAAGGGACTAACATGTAATCTCAACCCTATTTTAAAATGTGCAATTTTTATTAATATTCATTAAAATGTACCAACAAACAGACACACAAACATATAAATGAGAATGGATCACGTTATCCTTGTAAATAACCAAGCAGTTTTATATACACACTCACTTTCCTAAAGTGAGTATGTATATAAAACTCCTTGGTTATTTACAAGGATAACGTGATCCATTCTCATTTATATGTTTGTGTGTCTGTTTGTTGGTACATTTTCATGAATATTAATAAAAATTGCACATTTTAAAATAGGGTTGAGATTACATGTTAGTCACTCCTAAAGATAAGCCAAGGAAATCAAATTAATGTTTTTGTTAGAAATGCAGATGAGTTGGAAGTGGTCTGTTCAGATCACTTCCGAAGTTCTTTTGGTTGAGATGTGAAGTGTGTCCGTGTAGTGAGTCATAAAAGCCAGGTGTTAAATTAAGTCCTTTTGTTAAGGATCCAAACATCCTTATCAGTTTAAATTCCCAAATTTTTCTCTCACTATCATCTTTAAAATGACCTTTCAGTATTGATACTTTTAAATCTGTCATATTGTGTCCTAATTTAAACTGATAAGGATGTTTGGATCCTTAACAAAATGACTTAATTTAACTCCTGGTCTTATGACTCACTACATGGACACACCTCACACCTCCACCAGAAGAACTTCAGAAGTGATCTGAACAGACCACTTCCAACTCATCTGCATTTGTAACAAAAACATTAATTTGATTTCCTTAGCTTATCTTTAGGAGGCATCATCTTTCCCATGTCCTGTTGTAACATTCATTTAAATGTTGTGATTTTGTCTCAGTAATTCATTTGTAATTCAGCCTGAAGAATGAGCCTTTGTGCTCTGAAAGCTGCTAATATAATTTTTTTGGTTAGCCTATAAAAGGTATCACTCCTAAAATACTTTTTTTATTCTTGGGACATAGTATTTCAAAGGAATACAGGTAAAGGCCCACTCACACAACGACTTACCAGCAATCCCAAAAACGATGCGACCTGATAGGGATCGCTGGTAAGTCGCTGGTGAGATGTCACACAGTCACACCTTACCAACGATGCAGGAACAATACAGGTCACAGTAGCGACCTGTATAACGATCTCAGCCGTCACTGTGACCCTGTCACACAGCGTCAAACACAGCGATGTGTCCTGCCCAGCAGGACATCGCCTTTGAAGAAAATGGCCTGGACCATTCAGCAACGACCGGCGATCTCACAGCAGGGGCCTGATCGCTGGTAGGTGTCACACATAACGAGATTGCTAACGGGATCGCTACTGCGTCACAGAAACCGTGACTCAGCAGCGATCTCGCTAGCGATCTCGTTATGTGTGACGGGGCCTTTAGAATGCCGCTGCGATGGAGGGCATACTATTTATAAATCTTTGTTGCCCAAAATTACACTTACAACTCATCAGTAATTTTATTTTCTTGTTTCCATAATTGCACTACTAAGAAGGAGGACCTCTGCTTGTATGTGCAGGGGGATGCAGTCATGGTATTGAGAAAACAGAATTAATGCTTTTATAATCTCTTCAGAAAAGCCTACAGCCTTCAATAATCTCGCTGCCACCTTAAACCACCAGGGCAGCAATTACCCTCCCACCTACTGTCTCCTCCAATACAGTGCAATGGTAAACCTGGGAGAGCAGGGTCCTCCCCCAATGTACCAGTTTGACGATCGTAGTTTATTATATATTTTATACTAGCTGTAGTACGCGGTGTTGCCCGGGATAGTAACTGTCTCTCTCCCACTCTCCCTCCCTCTCCGTCCGTCTTCCTCTTTGTCTCTCTCTGTCTGTCTATCTCTGTCTGTCTATCTGTATATCTCTGTTTCTCTCTCTCTGTCTCTCTGGCTGTCTCCTGAAATCATATAACTGACACATAAGCTTCTTATACTAAGAATGTCCTTTGTTGCCTATAGCAACCAATCACAGCTCCTATTAATGACCTGTAGCTCCCAGCTGCATTGACTTTAATGTAAGCAGGTTTTTCGGAGAATAACTGTAAAGTCTATGACATTCCCTGAGTCAAATGAGGTGGCTTTGTAAAATTTTGCGATTGTAAATACAACGGTGCAGATTCGGTCAGTGGACATACAGTACACACACACACACACACACACACACACAGCTTTATATATTAGATATTTGTCATATGTATGTAATGTCTCCTTACATGTACATCATACTGGAATTAATGAACATATGAAATAGCAGAAAAGTTATTGCAGCTCCGGAAGTGACTGGGCTATAAAAAATGCTGTAAACACAAAATAGTGACTACAGCTCAGGATGTGAGTGTGCGCTCCTGTATATGGTACCGAGATAGCTGATGCTCAAACCAATGTTAGTCTGATATCCTTCTAAGGGGCATGGGGGGATCTAAAGCTCTGTTCATGTCAGTGTGCAAGTCTCTACCATCACATCTGACAAGTAAAACACCATAGTACGCAGCATTATGTTCTTAGTGTTAACATGAGGGAGAACAGAACCCGATAGACCTCATTATAAAACACTGGGGTTTGTCGGGCATCATTGGTTTACATTGTGGAGGATTCGGCTGTCCATTATTTCATGTTTTATGCTCCTACGATGAAATAAAAAAACAGAAATGCAACACAAATGTGAGCTCAGTCTAAAATGTGTTCTAGCAGCCTCTGCTGACACAATTAAGTAGAACTTAGTTTTCCAGAAGTTGCATAGTATGAGGCTTATCGAACAGAGATATTGATGAATGTCAACAGACTGCTCCAGTAGGAGTAATGGGTTACTTGCTGGAGAATGTTAATAGAGCTTACACCACTTACTGTGTCAAGAGACGCTGATGCTCTAAGATCAGGTAAGAAGGCCACCTCCAGTAAATGGAGGAGGACACTTTGGTCCTTAATACCATAGACACGGTCAAGGAAGAGCACCATGGGAGCCTTGTGATCAGGGCAGAAGCTGGCTGGCATGTCAGGTTCAAACACTGTGCCATCTGAAAAAGAGAAATGCAAACTCCTTGTCTCTGATGCTCTACATTGCTATCTTATACACGCAGACAGGATATACAGTCATGGCCGAAAGTATGAGCACTCTTGAAATTGTTTCAGAAAATGAAGTATTTTTCCCCAGAAAATGATTGCAATTGTGGCGCCCCTGAGGCTTTTGGTCGCCACAGGGTACTACATCTCATTTAGGGTAAAGTATCCATCCCAGGTATGGAGAGATTGGTGTCTGGCATGTCTCTGTTATACAACAACCAGTGCCATAGCTTGCTTAACAAAGACAGAAAATTAGTCAGACAGTTTCCCTTGCATAACACTGGCTTCTCACTAACTAGAGCAGAGGTGATCACCATGACAACTGGAAAGTCCCTAGCTTGGTGACTCATCTAGAGGAAGGGTGGAGCACAGGGAAATAGAGGAGCAGAGACAGAATTATTTTAGATCAGTCTGGGACACAGAACAACATGGTCCCTGGAAGGCATGCTTCAGAGCTCTTCCAGGTAGAACCGGCCAGACTGGGGGCAGGCTGGAGACACCGGGAGGAAGGGGACAGGTACCGGTAGATCTTGTGGGACAAAGGAGTTCAACAGCGGTTGCCGAAGGAGAGCTTCATTGTTTCACTGGGACCGGCGCTACTACAGGGTGCAGAGTCCTAGGGCAAGTTATACTTCACGTTGGCTTCCAAAATCTGCAGGACAGAAAGATTTCAAGTCTCCTGTCCAACACCCAAATAGCTCGAGGCACAGTGATACATGGGATCCGGGACTGAGTTCAGCGGGTTTTCCCAAGGCGAGGATCTACTTCACCTGCAATAAGGCTGGGACGCTTAAACAGTCAAGGGGGTCCCCAAGATGCTTTATGCCACGGGGATCGACACAGCGCATTTTAGAGAAGGAGAGACCCACAGAGACTGCCATACCAGACCTAACCTCTGACCTACCTGGGATTGACCGGAGCTTCATCACGGCAGAGACCAGTACCCAGGGTGTGGCGTTGAACCAGTAAGTAAAGACCTGGAACCTGTACCTATTGACTCCGACTCTGACTGCCGTTGCCCAGCACTCCGGCGCTCCCGGGGACGGCCGTGCCCCCGCCATCCTCCCAGGGCCGGCTCCGCCTGTGGGGAGCGATACTATCCCAGCTGAACCCAACATCTGCCCCAGTGAGAGACCCTGCAGAGGCGGCCACCTATCTGGCCACATACCACAGGTGGCGTCATGATCCTCTAAAGACTTTCCTCACCGTCGCCCCTATCCTCCACCTCCAACTACCACCTCCATCCTTCCTACCACCCTCTACCCTCCTTTCTGTACGCCTCGGGGCAACAGAACCGGGCCAGGCCACCCCATGACGATGCAGAGGATCTGCATCCCCTGCCTGGCAACGAGTAGGTGAAAAAACACCTGCCCTGTGGGGCGCTACACAATTACACGTTTTGTTATAGAAATATTTATTTCCTTTGTGCGTTTTGGAACAACATAAAAAAACTGAGAAAAAAAGGCAAATTGGATATAATTTTGCACAAAACCTCAAAATGGGCTGACAAAATTGTTGGCACCCTCAGCTTTGTATTTTGGTTGCACACCCTTTGACATAAATAATTGCAATCAATCACTTCCTATAACTATTAACAAGCTTATTACTCCTCTCACCTGGAATTTTGGACTCTCCTTTCCAAACTGCTCCAGGTCTCTCGAATTTGAAGGCTCCTTCTCCCAACATAAATTTTAAGATCTCTCCACAGGTGTCCAATGGGATTTAGATCCGGACTCATTGCTGCCAAATCAGAATTCTCCAGCGCTTAGTATCCATCCATTTCTGGGGGCTTCTTGAATTATGTTTGGGGTCATTGTCCTGCTGCAATACCCATTACCTAAGACACAAACCCAGCTTTCTGACACTGGGCACAACATTGCGACCCAAAATTCTTGGGTAATCATCAGATTTCATGATGCCTTGTACACAGTTAAGAAAGATTCCCAGTGCCAGAGGCAGCAAAACAACCCCAAAACATCTTTGAACCTCCATCATATTTGCCTGTAGGTACTGTGTTCTTTTGTTTGTAGGCTTAATTTCTGTTTTGGTTAATAGTAGAATGATGTGCTTTACCAAAAAGCTCTACCTTGGTCACCTTTGTATACTGCATTCCACATTTTTATCTCTCTGTGTCAGCAGTGGGGTCCTCCTGGGTTTCCTCCATAGTGTTTCATTTCATACAAAATGTGGACGGGTAGTTCACACTGACACTGATGCACCCTGAGCCTCCAGGACAGCTTACATTTCTTTGGAACTTGATTAGAGCTGCTTATCCACCATTCGGACTATCCTGCGTTGCAACCTTTCATCAATGTTTCTTTGCCGTCCACATCCAGTGAGATTAGCTTCAGTGACATGGATTGTAAACTTCTTAATTGTGTTGCGCACCGTAGACAAAGGAACATCAAGATCTCTGGAGATGGACTTGCAACTTTGCAATTGTTGATATTTTTAAACAAGTTTGGTTCTCAACTTGTCAGACAGTTCTCTTCTCTTTCTGTTCTCCTTGCTTGGTATAGCATATACAGATACACAATGCAAAGATTGAGACAATTTATCTCCTTTTTATCTGGTTTCAGGTGTGATTTTCATATTGGCCACAACTGATACTTAACACATGCGAGTTAAAACGGGCATCACATGTTTGAAAAAAACAATTTTGGAAAGGTGGCAACGATTTTGCCTGGCCCATTTTTGGGATTCTGTTTTAAATTATGTCCAATATCCCTTTATCTCTATTTTTTTGTGTTGTTACAATACACACAAAGAAAAGAAACGTGTATAACAAAACATGGAATTGCAGGAATTTTCTGGGAGAAACTCTTTTTTTCTGGAACAATTTCAAGGGTGGGAACAGTTTCAGCCATGACTGTATACATACAAAATTACTTTACTTAAGGAGAAAAAAAGATATCTATTCCATACATCTGCTTGAGAATTCCAGATGTATGGAACAGTTGCAGAATTTTGCTGAACATCATTTAACATCATATTTATATTAAATAAAGAAAACGTGCAATTAATATTTTACCTATTTTCTTAAAAGCATTTACAAATAAAATAAAACTTCTGAATCATCTTTAATATATTGAAAAAAATACAAGTGATTGGTATAATGCTGACAGCAAGTATTTTATGTATACTTAGTGGGTAGACTCGTAAAGCTCCTGATGTAAATGACATATATGCCCCCCATAGGGCTACACTAGCCTCACAGGAGCTCAAAATATGTCTTATCTGCCTATATGGCCCCTATGATTCAGTGTAATGCAAAATAGTGATAAATATAGCACAGAATGGTGTAGTAGCTAACCCTTTACCACACAAAGGTACGAAAAAAAACCCCAAAACTTATAGTATTCTGTAAAGTATATATTTTTTATTTTTTTTTTTTCAACATGAGACCTTATGGGTAACAGATCCATCAAAAGGCATTTATGCTTAAAGGGATTGTTTAGTGAAAACAAGCTATCACCTATCCGCAGACCAAGGCCACTTTACACGCTACGATTTATCTGACGATATGTCGTCGGGGTCACGGTTTTCGTGACGCACTTCCGTCATCGTTAGCGACGTCGTTGCGTGTGACACCTACGTGTGACTCAGAACGATTGCAAATAGGGTGAAAATCGTTGATCGTTGACACGTCGTTCAGTTTCAAAATATTGTTCGTCGTTTGGAACGCAGCAGACATATTGCTACGTTTGACACCCTGCCAACGACGAAATCCATCCACACGACCGCCTTGGTCAAACAATATATCGCTGAACGATGTAGCGTTGTTTGTGAGATGTGTACGTGTGACCGCTACAAAACGACCTATGAGCGATCTCGGCAAATCGTAACAACAATCTGGGCGTGTCACATCGCTAACGAGATCGTTGTGTGTAAAGCAGCCTTAAGGTCTGACAAACCAGTGTTGCCCAAGAGATAATGGAGACACTTCTACCTCCATAGCAGCAAGCAACTTTCAGATACATAATGAGCTATGGGACTGCAAACGGTCCAAATACTATTTTTGTGGTTCTGACTGCTGGGACTTGCACAAATCATCAAAATGGTCACTTTTATTCCGCTAGAATGGAGTGGCAGTGCGCGTGCTGAACTGCAGCTTCATTGATTCCCTATGGGGCTGCTTAGCGCTGTCTTCCGCTCTTTCAAAAGGCCCCATTGCAAATGAATGGAACATCATATGTTGGGCATGCGACCTGCAACATCATTTTGTTACAGGGATAAAAGTGCCCTATGGGGAAAAAATTCCCAGTTCTGCACATCAATGTGAGGTGAGTCCAGGCTGTCAGATTCCCACAAATCAGTAAGTTATCACCCATTCAGGAATAGATGTGAGAGAATAGAAACCATTTTATTCTTAAAGAAACCATCTGGTCTTATAACTGAATGATGTCATAGGGCTCAGCTAACGCTGACGGGCAGGGAAATTTCACATATCTATTCACGCCCCTACTGCTCTTATTGATTCATACTGTACTTCAGAGGAAACTTTTTCTTTGTTTGGGATACTATAAAAACTGGTCGCATGATGCAATAAAGCAGAAACGTTCAACAAACCACAAAGCGGGTATGCTGTATTGATTTCCTGAGCGCTCGTAAAATAAATCTTATTAATTTAGAGTTCCAGAGGCATAAAAGTAGTGAATTTCGCTCACAATAGGCAATAACTTCACCAGAAAAGCCCTTTAACATATACATCAGAAGTTTTTATAAGAATATGCTGTACATTAAACAGAATCCAAAGACATGTTATGACCATAGCCTTAAGGGAGAGTTACACGCAACGATGTCGCTAGCGATATCGCTGGTGAAAGCACCCGCCGCGGTTGTTTGTGCGTCACGGGCAAATTGCTCCCGTGGCACACAAAATCGTTAGGAGCCGTCACACGCACTTACCTGCCTAGCGATGTGACTGTTGCCAGCGAACCGCCTCCTTTCTAAGGGGGCGGTTCGTGTGGCGTCACAGCGGCGTCACTAAGCGGCCGCCCAATAGAAGCGGAGGGGCGGAAAAGAGTGGGACATAACATCCCGCCCACCTTCTTCCTTCCGCATTGCCGGCGGCCGCAGGTAAGCTGCAGTTTGTCGTTCCCGAGGTGTCACATGTAGCGATGTGTGCTGCCTCGGGAACGACGAACAACCTGCGTGCTCAACAATCAACGTTTTTTTAAAAAGAAACGACGTGTCAACGATGGCCGATAAGGTGAGTCGCTGTCACACGCAACAACGTCGCTAACGATGCCGGATGTGCGTCACGGAATCCGTGACCCCGGCAATATATCGTTAGATCCGTCGTTGCATGTAACGGGGCCTTAAGAATGATACATATTGCAGTCAGACATCCTAAACTAGAAAACTTTTATTTATTTACTTAAAACATTTTCTACATTTGTATATTTAGGACAGTATCTTGCGCCAGTAAGAAAAAACTAGGAATAATTACAAAGCCTGAATGGCAATAAAATCTTTCCATTATTTTTTTTTTTTTTAGAGATCCAGATTTTATTCCTGATTTTGGCTTACAAATACTGATGAAAAGTACTGTCCTAAATAAGCAACCGTGAATGGGACATTTCTCCTGGAAACACAATGGGATAACCACAGGTGACAAACAAAAAAACTAACGTGTTTTGGTGAGTTTTTGTGCCGTGGGCTTTTTTGTAATGAAGTCAATGGATGGAAGGTGGTATCCTACAGTAAGACAAAATGGACTAGACGGTGGTTCAGCCTGTTGATAGAAATGGCTAAGATACAATTCACATTAGGTCCTATGAGACTTTACCTTTGTTAAAAGCAGGCAGTTTTAACGGGATGCTAATTATCCCAACAAGATCGTCTGTGGGCACCAGGGATCGGAGGATGGAGCGAATTCTTATAGCTTCACCTTTACCAGCTTGGATCAACTACAGAGACAACAGGAATTCAGCACTTAACATACGAGCACATAGGTACGTACTTACACGCAACGTTTATAATTAAGCATCCATTAATGAAACGGTAATTGCAGCTTCTATTGTGTCTACAAGCTACAAAGTATGGCTATTTATGACCCCTGCTTGTATATGAATCAACTAGAAGTGCCAGCTACCTAATGGGATAAATGCACACAATTGTTTTAACACATTTCTTATGGTTTTTATCACCACATTCCAACAATCATAACTATTTTTTGACTATAGATATAGATGGGTTTTTTTTTGTAGGACAAACTGTATTTTTATGGTATCATTATACATTTTTGAAGGGTAAAAAAACCAAACAAACAAACGTTTTTTTTAAAATGTCATGTGACATACTATATAAATAATAAGATAGGCGAGGTGCACCCCGAGTCTGTGCACCTTGCCCATAATAGAGGTCGGGACCTTTTCCGGCTCCAAACTGGCCAGAGGCCAAAAGGAGTGTTCATTCAGCCTGTGTCATGTTTGGTTAACTGTATAGGACAGCGCAGCAAACTCCCAATATAAGTGCACCTGTTCTGAATATTAATATAATTTTATAGTAAACCATTTAAAAAATTAATTATTTTGGAGGGAGGGGCTTTTTTTAAATAAAATGTATTATTTATGTTTATTATTTATAGCTTAAAAGTTTTGGAAAATCCTTGTATCACCGCAAAATGTTTTTTTTGGGGGGTTTTTTTGCTCACCCTCCTCCGGTACAATTCCTATCCCATCATCTGTTATTGTCTGCAGCGCTGAGTCTACACTGCTCCTCCCATCATCTGCTATTGTCTGCAGCGCCAAGTCTCATCTGCTGCTCCCATCATCTGTTATTGTCTGCAGCGCTGAGTCTCCACTGCTGCTCCCATCATCTGCTATTGTCTGCAGCGCTGAGTCTCATCTGCTGCTCCCATCATCTGTTATTGTCTGCAGCGCTGAGTCTCCACTGCTGCTCCCATCATCTGCTATTGTCTGCAGCGCCAAGTCTCATCTGCTGCTCCCATCATCTGTTATTGTCTGCAGCGCTGAGTCTCCACTGCTCCTCCCATCATCTGCTATTGTCTGCAGCGCCAAGTCTCATCTGCTGCTCCCATCATCTGTTATTGTCTGCAGCGCTGAGTCTCCACTGCTCCTCCCATCATCTGCTATTGTCTGCAGCGCCAAGTCTCATCTGATGCTCCCATCATCTGTTATTGTCTGCAGCGCTGAGTCTCATCTGCTGCTCCCATCATCTGTTATTGTCTGCAGCGCTGAGTCTCATCTGCTGCTCCCATCATCTGTTATTGTCTGCAGCGCTGAGTCTCCACTGCTCCTCCCATCATCTGTTATTGTCTGCAGCGCTGAGTCTCATCTGCTGCTCCCATCATCTATTATTGTCTGCAGCGCTGAGTCTCCACTGCTGCTCCCATCATCTGTTATTGTCTGCAGCACTGAGTCTCCACTGCTGCTCCCATCATCTGTTATTGTCTGCAGTGCTGAGTCTCCACTGCTGCTCCCATCATCTGTTATTGTCTGCAGCGCTGAGTCTACACTGCTGCTCCCATCATCTGTTATTGTCTGCAGCGCTGAGTCTACACTGCTGCTCCCATCATCTGCTATTGTCTGCAGCGCTGAGTCTCCACTGCTGCTCCCATCATCTGTTATTGTCTGCAGTGCTGAGTCTACACTGCTGCTCCCATCATCTGCTATTGTCTGCAGCGCTGAGTCTCCACTGCTGCTCCCATCATCTGTTATTGTCTGCAGCGCTGAGTCTCCACTGCTGCTCCCATCATCTGTTATTGTCTGCAGCGCTGAGTCTCCACTGCTGCTCCCATCATCTGCTATTGTCTGCAGTGCTGAGTCTCCACTGCTGCTCCCATCATCTGCTATTGTCTGCAGCGCTGAGTCTCCACTGCTGCTCCCATCATCTGTTATTGTCTGCAGCGCTGAGTCTCCACTGCTGCTCCCATCATCTGTTATTGTCTGCAGCGCTGAGTCTCCACTGCTGCTCCCATCATCTGTTATTGTCTGCAGTGCTGAGTCTCCACTGCTGCTCCCATCATCTGCTATTGTCTGCAGTGCTGAGTCTCCACTGCTGCTCCCATCATCTGCTATTGTCTGCAGCGCCAAGTCTCATCTGCTGCTCCCATCATCTGTTATTGTCTGCAGCGCTGAGTCTCCACTGCTCCTCCCATCATCTGCTATTGTCTGCAGCGCCAAGACTCATCTGATGCTCCCATCATCTGTTATTGTCTGCAGCGCTGAGTCTCATCTGCTGCTCCCATCATCTGTTATTGTCTGCAGCGCTGAGTCTCCACTGCTGCTCCCATCATCTGTTATTGTCTGCAGCGCTGAGTCTCCACTGCTGCTCCCATCATCTGTTATTGTCTGCAGCGCTGAGTCTCCACTGCTGCTCCCATCATCTGCTATTGTCTGCAGCGCTGAGTCTCCACTGCTGCTCCCATCATCTGTTATTGTCTGCAGCGCTGAGTCTACACTGCTGCTCCCATCATCTGTTATTGTCTGCAGCGCTGAGTCTACACTGCTGCTCCCATCATCTGCTATTGTCTGCAGCGCTGAGTCTCCACTGCTGCTCCCATCATCTGTTATTGTCTGCAGCGCTGAGTCTCCACTGCTGCTCCCATCATCTGTTATTGTCTGCAGCGCTGAGTCTCCACTGCTGCTCCCATCATCTGTTATTGTCTGCAGCGCTGAGTCTACACTGCTGCTCCCATCATCTGCTATTGTCTGCAGTGCTGAGTCTCCACTGCTGCTCCCATCATCTGTTATTGTCTGCAGCGCTGAGTCTCCACTGCTGCTCCCATCATCTGCTATTGTCTGCAGCGCTGAGTCTCCACTGCTGCTCCCATCATCTGTTATTGTCTGCAGTGCTGAGTCTCCACTGCTGCTCCCATCATCTGTTATTGTCTGCAGCGCTGAGTCTCCACTGCTGCTCCCATCATCTGCTATTGTCTGCAGCGCTGAGTCTCCACTGCTGCTCCTATCATCTGTTATTGTCTGCAGTGCTGAGTCTCCACTGCTGCTCCCATCATCTGCTATTGTCTGCAGCGCTGAGTCTCCACTGCTGCTCCCATCATCTGTTATTGTCTGCAGTGCTGAGTCTCCACTGCTGCTCCCATCATCTGTTATTGTCTGCAGCGCTGAGTCTCCACTGCTGCTCCCATCATCTGCTATTGTCTGCAGCGCTGAGTCTCCACTGCTGCTCCCATCATCTGTTATTGTCTGCAGCGCTGAGTCTCCACTGCTGCTCCCATCATCTGTTATTGTCTGCAGCGCTGAGTCTCCACTGCTGCTCCCATCATCTGCTATTGTCTGCAGCGCTGAGTCTCCACTGCTGCTCCCATCATCTGTTATTGTCTGCAGCGCTGAGTCTCCACTGCTGCTCCCATCATCTGCTATTGTCTGCAGCGCTGAGTCTCATCTGCTGCTCCCATCATCTGCTATTGTCTGCAGTGCTGAGTCTCCACTGCTGCTCCCATCATCTGCTATTGTCTGCAGCGCTGAGTCTCCACTGCTGCTCCTATCATCTGTTATTGTCTGCAGTGCTGAGTCTCCACTGCTGCTCCCATCATCTGTTATTGTCTGCAGCGCTGAGTCTACACTGCTGCTCCCATCATCTGTTATTGTCTGCAGCGCTGAGTCTCCACTGCTGCTCCCATCATCTGCTATTGTCTGCAGCGCTGAGTCTCCACTGCTGCTCCCATCATCTGCTATTGTCTGCAGCGCTGAGTCTCCACTGCTGCTCCCATCATCTGTTATTGTCTGCAGCGCTGAGTCTCCACTGCTGCTCCGATCATCTATTATTGTCTGCAGCGCCGAGTCTCCACTGCTGCTCCCATCATCTGCTATTGTCTGCAGCGCCGAGTCTCCACTGCTGCTCCCATCATCTGTTATTGTCTGCAGTGTTGAGTCTCCACTGATGCTCCCATCATCTGTTATTGTCTGCAGTGCTGAGTCTCCACTGCTGCTCCCATCATCTATTATTGTCTGCAGTGCTGAGTCTCCACTGCTGCTCCCATCATCTGTTATTGTCTGCAGTGTTGAGTCTCCACTGCTGCTCCCATCATCTGTTATTGTCTGCAGTGCTGAGTCTCCACTGCTGCTCCCATCATCTGTTATTGTCTGCAGTGCTGAGTCTCCACTGCTGCTCCCATCATCTGTTATTGTCTGCAGTGTTGAGTCTCCACTGATGCTCCCATCATCTGTTATTGTCTGCAGCGCTGAGTCTACACTGCTGCTCCCATCATCTGTTATTGTCTGCAGCGCTGAGTCTACACTGCTGCTCCCATCATCTGCTATTGTCTGCAGCGTTGAGTCTACACTGCTGCTCCCATCATCTGCTATTGTCTGCAGTGTTGAGTCTCCACTGCTGCTCCCATCATCTGTTATTGTCTGCAGCGCTGAGTCTCCACTGATGCTCCCATCATCTGTTATTGTCTGCAGCGCTGAGTCTCCACTGATGCTCCCATCATCTGTTATTGTCTGCAGCGCTGAGTCTACACTGCTGCTCCCATCATCTGTTATTGTCTGCAGCGCTGAGTCTACACTGCTGCTCCCATCATCTGCTATTGTCTGCAGCGTTGAGTCTACACTGCTGCTCCCATCATCTGCTATTGTCTGCAGCGCTGAGTCTCCACTGCTGCTCCCATCATCTGTCATTGTCTGCAGCGCTGAGTCTCCACTGCTGCTCCCATCATCTGTTATTGTCTGCAGTGTTGAGTCTCCACTGCTGCTCCCATCATCTGTTATTGTCTGCAGCGCTGAGTCTCCACTGCTGCTCCCATCATCTGTTATTGTCTGCAGCGCTGAGTCTACACTGCTCCTCCCATCATCTGCTATTGTCTGCAGCGCCAAGTCTCATCTGATGCTCCCATCATCTGCTATTGTCTGCAGCGCTGAGTCTCCACTGCTGCTCCCATCATCTGTTATTGTCTGCAGTGCTGAGTCTCATCTGATGCTCCCATCATCTGTTATTGTCTGCAGCGCTGAGTCTCCACTGCTGCTCCCATCATCTGTTATTGTCTGCAGCGCTGAGTCTCCACTGCTGCTCCCATCATCTGCTATTGTCTGCAGCACTGAGTCTCCACTGCTGCTCCCATCATCTGTTATTGTCTGCAGCGCTGAGTCTCCACTGCTGCTCCCATCATCTGTTATTGTCTGCAGTGCTGAGTCTCCACTGCTGCTCCCATCATCTGTTATTGTCTGCAGCGCTGAGTCTCCACTGCTGCTCCCATCATCTGTTATTGTCTGCAATGCTGAGTCTCCACTGCTGCTCCCATCATCTGTTATTGTCTGCAGCGCTGAGTCTCCACTGCTGCTCCCATCATCTGCTATTGTCTGCAGCGCTGAGTCTACACTGCTGCTCCCATCATCTGCTATTGTCTGCAGCGCTGAGTCTACACTGCTGCTCCCATCATCTGTTATTGTCTGCAGCGCTGAGTCTCCACTGCTGCTCCCATCATCTGCTATTGTCTGCAGCGCTGAGTCTCCACTGCTGCTCCCATCATCTGTTATTGTCTGCAGCGCTGAGTCTCCACTGCTGCTCCGATCATCTATTATTGTCTGCAGCGCCGAGTCTCCACTGCTGCTCCCATCATCTGCTATTGTCTGCAGCGCCGAGTCTCCACTGCTGCTCCCATCATCTGTTATTGTCTGCAGTGTTGAGTCTCCACTGCTGCTCCCATCATCTGTTATTGTCTGCAGCGCTGAGTCTCCACTGCTGCTCCCATCATCTGTTATTGTCTGCAGCGCTGAGTCTACACTGCTCCTCCCATCATCTGCTATTGTCTGCAGCGCCAAGTCTCATCTGCTGCTCCCATCATCTGCTATTGTCTGCAGCGCTGAGTCTCCACTGCTGCTCCCATCATCTATTATTGTCTGCAGCGCTGAGTCTACACTGCTGCTCCCATCATCTGTTATTGTCTGCAGCGCTGAGTCTACACTGCTGCTCCCATCATCTGTTATTGTCTGCAGTGTTGAGTCTCCACTGCTGCTCCCATCATCTGCTATTGTCTGCAGCGCTGAGTCTACACTGCTCCTCCCATCATCTGTTATTGTCTGCAGCGCTGAGTCTCCACTGCTGCTCCCATCATCTGCTATTGTCTGCAGCGCTGAGTCTACACTGCTGCTCCCATCATCTGTTATTGTCTGCAGCGCTGAGTCTCCACTGCTGCTCCCATCATCTGTTATTGTCTGCAGCGCTGAGTCTCCACTGCTGCTCCCATCATCTGCTATTGTCTGCAGCGCTGAGTCTACACTGCTGCTCCCATCATCTGTTATTGTCTGCAGCGCTGAGTCTCCACTGCTGCTCCCATCATCTGCTATTGTCTGCAGCACTGAGTCTCCACTGCTGCTCCCATCATCTGTTATTGTCTGCAGCGCTGAGTCTCATCTGCTGCTCCCATCATCTGCTATTGTCTGCAGCGCTGAGTCTCCGCTGCTGCTCCCATCATCTGTTATTGTCTGCAGCGCTGAGTCTCCACTGCTGCTCCCATCATCTGCTATTGTCTGCAGCGCTGAGTCTCCGCTGCTGCTCCCATCATCTGTTATTGTCTGCAGCGCTGAGTCTCCGCTGCTGCTCCCATCATCTGTTATTGTCTGCAGCGCCAAGTCTCATCTGCTGCTCCCATCATCTGTTATTGTCTGCAGCGCTGAGTCTCCACTGCTGCTCCCATCATCTGTTATTGTCTGCAGCACTGAGTCTCCACTGCTGCTCCCATCATCTGTTATTGTCTGCAGCGCTGAGTCTCCACTGCTGCTCCCATCATCTGTTATTGTCTGCAGCGCTGAGTCTACACTGCTCCTCCCATCATCTGTTATTGTCTGCAGCACTGAGTCTCCACTGCTGCTCCCATCATCTGCTATTGTCTACAGCGCTGAGTCTCCACTGCTGCTCCCATCATCTGTTATTGTCTGCAGCGCTGAGTCTACACTGCTCCTCCCATCATCTGTTATTGTCTGCAGCGCTGAGTCTCCACTGCTGCTCCCATCATCTGTTATTGTCTGCAGTGCTGAGTCTCCACTGCTGCTCCCATCATCTGTTATTGTCTGCAGCGCTGAGTCTACACTGCTGCTCCCATCATCTATTATTGTGTGCAGCGCTGAGTCTCCACTGCTGCTCCCATCATCTGCTATTGTCTGCAGCGCTGAGTCTACACTGCTGCTCCCATCATCTATTATTGTGTGCAGCGCTGAGTCTCCACTGCTGCTCCCATCATCTGCTATTGTCTGCAGCGCTGAGTCTACACTGCTGCTCCCATCATCTATTATTGTCTGCAGTGCTGAGTCTCCACTGCTGCTCCCATCATCTGTTATTGTCTGCAGTGCTGAGTCTCCACTGCTGCTCCCATCATCTGTTATTGTCTGCAGCGCTGAGTCTACACTGCTGCTCCCATCATGTTATTGTCTGCAGTGCTGAGTCTCCACTGCTGCTCCCATCATCTGTTATTGTCTGCAGTGCTGAGTCTCCACTGCTGCTCCCATCATCTGCTATTGTCTGCAGCGCTGAGTCTCCACTGCTCCTCCCATCATCTGCTATTGTCTGCAGCGCTGAGTCTCCACTGCTGCTCCCATCATCTGTTATTGTCTGCAGCGCTGAGTCTACACTGCTCCTCCCATCATCTGTTATTGTCTGCAGTGCTGAGTCTCCACTGCTGCTCCCATCATCTGCTATTGTCTGCAGCGCTGAGTCTCCGCTGCTGCTCCCATCATCTGTTATTGTCTGCAGCGCTGAGTCTCCACTGCTGCTCCCATCATCTGTTATTGTCTGCAGCGCTGAGTCTCCGCTGCTGCTCCCATCATCTGTTATTGTCTGCAGTGTTGAGTCTCCACTGCTGCTCCCATCATCTGTTATTGTCTGCAGCGCTGAGTCTCCACTGCTGCTCCCATCATCTGCTATTGTCTGCAGCGCTGAGTCTACACTGCTCCTCCCATCATCTGCTATTGTCTGCAGTGCTGAGTCTCCACTGCTGCTCCCATCATCTGCTATTGTCTGCAGTGTTGAGTCTCCGCTGCTGCTCCCATCATCTGTTATTGTCTGCAGTGTTGAGTCTCCACTGCTGCTCCCATCATCTGTTATTGTCTGCAGCGCTGAGTCTCCACTGCTGCTCCCATCATCTGCTATTGTCTGCAGCGCTGAGTCTACACTGCTGCTCCCATCATCTGCTATTGTCTGCAGCGCTGAGTCTACACTGCTGCTCCCATCATCTGTTATTGTCTGCAGCGCTGAGTCTTCACTGCTGCTCCCATCATCTGTTATTGTCTGCAGCGCTGAGTCTCCACTGCTGCTCCCATCATCTGCTATTGTCTGCAGCGCTGAGTCTACACTGCTCCTCCCATCATCTGCTATTGTCTGCAGCGCTGAGTCTACACTGCTGCTCCCATCATCTGTTATTGTCTGCAGCGCTGAGTCTCCACTGCTGCTCCCATCATCTGTTATTGTCTGCAGCGCTGAGTCTCCACTGCTGCTCCCATCATCTGCTATTGTCTGCAGCGCCGAGTCTCCACTGCTGCTCCCATCATCTGTTATTGTCTGCAGCGCTGAGTCTACACTGCTGCTCCCATCATCTGTTATTGTCTGCAGCGCTGAGTCTACACTGCTGCTCCCATCATCTGTTATTGTCTGCAGCGCTGAGTCTCCACTGCTGCTCCCATCATCTGTTATTGTCTGCAGCGCTGAGTCTCCACTGCTGCTCCTGTGGCGCCCCTGACCTGGTCAGGCACCACTGAGTACTGCACCCATGCTGGGGACAGTACAATACAGGTAATCCAGAAGGCTGACCGGGGTGTGGTACACAGGCGCATAGTGATCAGGTCTCACACATGTACCCATGAGAGGACCCCTGGGGATCCCAGGAGGGGGAAAAGCCTTCACCTTCACTGGAATAGTGGAGGGGGCCAAAAGCCTCCATCTCCTCTCAAGGGGTGTGGTAAGAGAGTCTGGTTGCTAGGTGGCGTAGGCAAGAGCAGTGTAGAGTCCAGGGAGCTCGAGTGAGGAGCAGATCCCTGGGGCTGTGCAGTCTGACAGCGCCCGCGCAGTGGCTACTGACGGGGGAGAACGGTCAACTAGGAGGGCTACCCGAAATCCATCTTCAGCTAAAGAGAGAGCACGGAGTGGGAAGTAAGGAGACTGCTAGAGAGTACCAGGCCCAAACGGGCGGCAGATCCCGAAGCGGAGATAGATCCAGCTTTCTTTTGCTAAACCTGCCGGTGTGGGGCTCTCAAAGCCCACGCCACAACACTACAAAAGCCGCAGCCACGTAGCCACAGTTAGGGCCCATAGGTCACAGGAGGCAAGCAGCTGGAGTGGCCTGGTCCAGGCGACAAGCAAACGGCAACCGAAGGGGAGAGAGGCTGCAGCATCTTCCCTGGGTGACCCCCATAGGGACTCAAAGTCGGGGTTACCCCAAACCACCAAGGGCTAAGGAAGGCGAGTTAGTAGTCACCCTCACAAGTCAGCCTGAAGGACACCTGGTTCCCACTTGGTTCATCCCAGCTACGCCCGGGTCACTCACCCTGCCATCAACTGTGAGTAAAAACCCTGAAAGACATCCTGCCTGTGTTGAGTCATTCTGCGCCTTGTAGTTCTACACATCTACACAGGGCCCTGGGGCTTGCCTCACTCTCAGGAGGCTACTACAACTGGCTGCACCCACCATCAGCCCCAGGCATCCCTTAACCTGCAGTGGCGGTCCCCCACTGACCGCAAATCTGAGAGTGGCGTCACGACAAACTACAAAGAAGGTTTCCTACCTGTGACCAGACAGATCCAGCCGAGTGGAGTCCCTGAAGGTAATGCACCGACACAACACCTCTGGGGCTTCACTTCTGGCGTCACGAACAGGATAAGGACTAGACCTGTTGAGACAGGTGACCATGTGCCTGGGCGGTCCGCTTGAAAAATTGGAAGCGCCGCCATATTGCCACCATGAAAAGCGCGCTGAAAAACAACAGCAGCCCGCGCTGGAAGAAGTTACCGCCCACGAAGAGGTGTGGCTACCCAGAGATCCTCTGCAGAGTTCTGACCTCGCTTGTGAAGAAAGCGGAAGCGTCCAGAGACGGCGGGAAGGAAAGAGAGCCACAAGCCTGCTGCTGCAGAGAGAAGAAATGGAGTCCGGACGTGGATACCCAGAACCAGGCTCTGCTGCCTGGGGGTGCCGGGAGCTTGCTATCTTCTGCGATCAGCTGGAGGCCAGGATTATGCGACAGCTCAGAGAGGAACGCATGGAGCTTCTGGAGATGGCTGCGGCGGTTCGGACCTACGAGGAGGGAGCCGCGCGACGCCTGCCAGATCGAGCGGCGACGACTCAGATCCCGATGGTGCCACCGATGGGTGAGTCCAGAGTTGCCCCGGCCAGCGCAAGTGCTCCGACCCCTGCTGCTACGACCGCGGTCCCAGAAGAGGCGCCTGGCGCGGCGACGCTGAGCGAGGCCGCAGCCACGCTAGGTGCGGCCCGCCAAATCCAGGCCGCCGCAGCGACACCCCGCCTGGCCCGCAAAGGTCCGACTGCCACGGCGATACTCATCCGTGCCGCAGGTGTGACGCTGACCCAGGCTGCCACCCTGCTGAGCCCAGTCCGCCAAGACCCCACCGCAGCAGCGACGCTCGTCCGAGCCGCAAGTGAGATGCTGAACCAGGCCGCAGCCCCGCCAGGTGCGGCCCGTCAAGCCCCGATCACTGCAGCGATGCCCAGCTCCACCTGCACGGACCCCATCGAGGATGCGACGCCAATTCAGACCGCGGCTGCAATGCCCAGTCCGGCCCGCCAAGAACTGGCCGCAACAGCGACGCAGATCCAGGCCGCCGCCACGCCAGGCTCGGCCCGCCAAGACCAGGCCGCCGCCATGCCGGGCGCGGCCCGCCAAGACCAGGCCGCCGCCATACAGGGCGCGGCCCGCCAAGAGATTGCATCACCATTTACCCCGGCCTGCAAGGCCAGAGCAGACACCGCTCCCCAGCCTAAGGAAGTCCCTACTAGGAAATCCCTGATAGGTGAAGACTCCGCATACTGGCAGCTGAAGGCTGACCTGGAGGCCAAGTTCCCACAGGAGATGGTGGACCGATACATGCTCCCTCCGCACACCCCTAAGGCAACCCCTGCAGCAACCACGCTGAAGAGTCCACCGCCTGGGCCAGCTGAGGAACACTCATCCCCGGCGCTGCCACGACCAGAGTGCAGCGAAGAACTAAGGGGGAGAGGAGGGCAAGAAGCTGAGGAGTTGCCCCCGGAGCCAGCAGCAGTGCTAGTCCCAGAGCCGGAGATGCTGCCATATTCCCGCTGGGACGAGGAAGACCTGACACCTCCTGCTGACGAAGAAGACCTGCCCAACCGCCCTACCTGGGAGCTTGTAAGCTGCACTTCGCAGAATCCAGCCCGCAAGACACAGCGCCGCAGCAGAACTCAGTTTTCCCCTGCACCGCCATCCCCAGAGCAGAGAGATGACATCACGGCCAGAGACCTACAAGAAAAAAGGTTCTTGAGAAGAGCCAAAGCACAGGTCCGAGGACCCCTTTGCAGAGGAGTAGTGGAGGACTTCAGCCTCAAGTCAGGATACGGGTTCATCGTAGCACCTGGTATCAAAGAAGGCATTTTTGTCAATAGGAGAGACGTCAGAGCTAATCTGCCCAGAGGACACCCTGGCAGAAACTTAAAGATGGGAGACTCCGTACAGTTCACCATGCACCAAGGAGAAAGAGGGTGGTATGCGCTAGATGTAGTGCCATGTCCCAAAGAAGAAGAAAGAAAAGACCAAAGACCTAATGATGAGACCACTACAGATGAGGAAAAAGGTCAAGAAAGCAACAGGTGCCGCAGCCCTACAGGCCCAAGCCCTGGTGAAGAGGAGTCTGCATAAGTTAAGTAAAGTACAGCAAGTTTTGACCAGTTTGGAAAGTTTGTTTTGCAACGTTTTAAAGTTCAAGAATGTGCCCACATAAACTATTGTGAGAAATAAACCTTAAGGCTATGAACTGGCTATAGCCACAAACTCTCGCAGTGTAAATAGTTACACCAAAAGGGCACCACCACCACCAGAGTCAGCCTGTTTAGGGGCTTGGCTCGTCTGCAACCAGGAGGAGCCCGTCCGTATATAAGGCCTTGGCTTACCTGCGACCAGAGAGCATGCCTGTTTATGGGGCCTGGCTCTCCACCACAAAGAGGGTACCTGGTCAGCACCAACTGTGGAGGCCGCCTCTACATCCTGCCAGAAGAGGCTGAAGGCGCGGATCCATCAGGCCAGGTATACCCTGAAACCACCAGCCCATGAAAGCCGCCTCTACATCCTGCCAGAAGTGGCTGAAGGCGCGGCCAACGGGAGAGGCAGATTGGAGGAAAGGTCTGGGGAAGTAGATGGCCCAGATCTGGTTACCAAAAGGACCGGTGACCTACCTCCTGAAAGGGTTTGGGTGGGTTAACGGACTTGTGGGTGGAGGGTGGTGATGTATGATAGCTGGTGGTCTTAAAATGTTTTACCATGTTTTAATGTTTTATGCATTTTAAAATGTTGTCTTGCAGCCCGAGGACGTGCTGGTGATAACTAAGGGGGAATGTGGCGCCCCTGACCTGGTCAGGCACCACTGAGTACTGCACCCATGCTGGGGACAGTACAATACAGGTAATCCAGAAGGCTGACCGGGGTGTGGTACACAGGCGCATAGTGATCAGGTCTCACACATGTACCCATGAGAGGACCCCTGGGGATCCCAGGAGGGGGAAAAGCCTTCACCTTCACTGGAATAGTGGAGGGGGCCAAAAGCCTCCATCTCCTCTCAAGGGGTGTGGTAAGAGAGTCTGGTTGCTAGGTGGCGTAGGCAAGAGCAGTGTAGAGTCCAGGGAGCTCGAGTGAGGAGCAGATCCCTGGGGCTGTGCAGTCTGACAGCGCCCGCGCAGTGGCTACTGACGGGGGAGAACGGTCAACTAGGAGGGCTACCCGAAATCCATCTTCAGCTAAAGAGAGAGCACGGAGTGGGAAGTAAGGAGACTGCTAGAGAGTACCAGGCCCAAACGGGCGGCAGATCCCGAAGCGGAGATAGATCCAGCTTTCTTTTGCTAAACCTGCCGGTGTGGGGCTCTCAAAGCCCACGCCACAACACTACAAAAGCCGCAGCCACGTAGCCACAGTTAGGGCCCATAGGTCACAGGAGGCAAGCAGCTGGAGTGGCCTGGTCCAGGCGACAAGCAAACGGCAACCGAAGGGGAGAGAGGCTGCAGCATCTTCCCTGGGTGACCCCCATAGGGACTCAAAGTCGGGGTTACCCCAAACCACCAAGGGCTAAGGAAGGCGAGTTAGTAGTCACCCTCACAAGTCAGCCTGAAGGACACCTGGTTCCCACTTGGTTCATCCCAGCTACGCCCGGGTCACTCACCCTGCCATCAACTGTGAGTAAAAACCCTGAAAGACATCCTGCCTGTGTTGAGTCATTCTGCGCCTTGTAGTTCTACACATCTACACAGGGCCCTGGGGCTTGCCTCACTCTCAGGAGGCTACTACAACTGGCTGCACCCACCATCAGCCCCAGGCATCCCTTAACCTGCAGTGGCGGTCCCCCACTGACCGCAAATCTGAGAGTGGCGTCACGACAAACTACAAAGAAGGTTTCCTACCTGTGACCAGACAGATCCAGCCGAGTGGAGTCCCTGAAGGTAATGCACCGACACAACACCTCTGGGGCTTCACTCTCCCATCATCTGTTATTGTCTGCAGCGCTGAGTCTCCACTGCTGCTCCCATCATCTGTTATTGTCTGCAGCGCTGAGTCTCCACTGCTGCTCCCATCATCTGTTATTGTCTGCAGCGCTGAGTCTCCACTGCTGCTCCCATCATCTGCTATTGTCTGCAGTGCTGAGTCTCCGCTGCTGCTCCCATCATCTATTATTGTCTGCAGCGCTGAGTCTCCACTGCTGCTCCCATCATCTGCTATTGTCTGCAGCACTAAGGTCACGTCAACAGCACTGCATCCAATAAATGAACAGAGCGGCTCTGCTCAGGTAGATGGCATGAGATGCAGAGCTTGCTGATTGGCCATTGCGCTGTTGAAGTGACACAGCGGCGGCAACTTAGTGCTGGACCCAAGGATGGTGAGAAAACTACAGTTTGTTCATTCTTTCTCTAAACAAACTGCCTGGAGACAAGATTTTTTGAAACTGGAAAATCCATTAAAACTCAATACTATTTTTTTTCACCCTCATTGAAGCATCCTATGATTAGTTAAGTGATGCAGTGAAAATAATTACATATTGTAAATAAGTATTGCCATCAGTGTAGCACAAGTATGGCTAAAAAGACAGATGCTTACAGAAGACCTGTTTCCAATACTGAACCATAAGGGCTCGGCCCCCGGAGATCGCTTTATATTGTGCTGATGTGTATCTGTGGGACTGCACAGCATATAATCCAGATACTTTGTGTTCCACTCATGTTGAATTAAATAATATTCCTACAATATTTACATGGCTGCATTTTTCTGCTAAACAGTGTGCGTTTCTGAATATTCATGAATGTTACATACATGTGGTTCCGGTGCGCAGCGCCCCAGAAGGTCAATTAGGGCAGAATAAAAAGACATTATAGCATTTCCCATGTGTACAATCTCTTCTTCCTCTTCATCTTCCTCGACCCTAATTTAATACATAATAAACATAATTACCATTTGCAAACAGTCAGGAATCTAATAGCCGTTAAAGGGGCTGCCTGGACTGAGATAATGAAGACCTATCCTCAGGATTAATGATGGGCGAGCATGCTCGGCACTGCTCGGTACTCGATCGAGCATCAGGGTGCTTGGGTACTCGCGATGCTCAGCTGAGTAACGCGGCTCCTTGAATGCGTTGTCATGAAACATCAAACACAAAGCACAGGCTTGCTTCACTGAATGGTGCGAGCCGGTGTAGCGATGGCCGCTGGACCACTGCAGTGCAGAGTACTACTACAAAACCCAAGATGAGGTCTCAGAAAACAAGGGATTGCTTTATTTACAGGCAAGACACACAACAACGGTAACGCAGTCAGGAGAATATTTCTCAGAACAATAAAATATTAAAAGCTTCAGCTACTAGCTGTTGCTGACAAGCCGAATGTCTCCCCAACTATGCCAGACACAAGACTAGGAGTACGGAACAAATGAAGCAATACAATTACTGCGTTATGCTACACCCTAGCTGGCCTCCGCTAACAGGGCCGCGTGGATGCCGTGCTCTGGCTAGTGAGGCCTACACTACGCCCTATAGGGTGCACCCACAGTATCGACTCACAGTACTGCTGAGGGTTAATCAGTCCAACTCCTACAGATTTGGTCCCGGTTTTGGTGTTGGCGCGCACTTCTCCAAGCTGGGCAGGGAACTCCTCTTTTGTCGCGGACCTGGTCTCCCTTCCAACTCCTAGATTGGGCTTTGCCAGCCTTGGGAGGTGTCTTCTATTCGGTTTGGTATTCCCAAAACTTAACTCAGGGGGTCACTCAAGGTCCGGGTGCGGTAAGTTTCTCAAACTGGTCCCGTAATGCTTTTGACACCACAAGCTTCTACTACCAGACAGCTCCTCTCCTGTACATGTTAGCTATCCTCTCAAACACCAGTCTCCACTCACAACTACCCTACTACTCCTCTCCCCTGCAATTTTCAGCCAGACTAAACCAACAATTCCGCTATGGTGAGGGGGAACAAGAGGCTCCGGACAGTCCATGGGAACTGGAACAGGGGTACTGTCTCTTAAAGGCGAAGCGTACTCCACTTGTAGGGATAACCCCCAACACTGGCACCCCAGTGAGAGCCACTTGTAGTCTCTGAATGGCTCTCAATTGGGGACAAAACAACATTTTTGCATGTAGTGTAATTCCCCCCCCCCCCCCAAAAAAAAGAAAAAAACCTCCCTGTCCCAGAAATTCTCTGTATATGGCTGGCTCTATGTGGGCGGAGAGCCGAACTGCCCAATAAAAGACTATGGTTACTTGAGTACCAAGTATTGTACTGCTCGCTAATGACTACTCAGGATAGCTTTCTATCAGATTGGAGAGGATCTGACGCCTAGCACCCCGCCGATCAGCTGATGGAGCCGCCAGCGGAGCCACGCTTTGTATGGATACAGCTTGTACACTGTGTGGTGGCTGTTCTCGGTTCCTGCTGCTTAACTCATATTCACGCGAGTTAGGCTACTTTCACACATCAGTTTTTTCCCATCAGGTACAATCCGGAAAAAAACGGGTAAACCGGATCCGGTATCGCATCCGGTTTATCCCCATAGACTTGCATTGTAACCGGATTGTACCTGATGGCTTTGCGGTGCATCCGGTTTTTTCCGGATGCGGCAAAATAAATAAATGTGGCGGCCGGATAGAACGTTCCCTGCAACGTTTTTTGCTCCGGCAAAAAAAACCGCATTGCGCCGCATCTGGCCGCTGCGGCGCATTTTCAATGCATGCCTATGGATGCCGGATGCGGCGCGATGCGGAAAAAAACGCATCCGGCCGCCGCATGCGGTTTTTTCCACTGCGCATGCTCAGTAGCGTGCCGCAACCGGAAAAAAACGGACCGGCCGCATGTAAAAACTTATGCAAAGGATGCGGTGTTTTCACCGCATCCGTTGCATAGGTTTCACAGCCGGATTGAGCCGCACGGCTCAAACCGGATGTGTGAAAGTAGCCTTAGGGTTGAGCTGTAACACAAGTATATGGAGCGGTGGTGTTCCGGCTCCATGCACTGTGTACTTCCCACAGGCCATTTCACCAGGTATCAACTAATTTTGAGGACACCAATTTTCAGACACCTAAGGTTAGATCATCAATATCTCAGTTCTGGACACCCCCCCTTTCATTTCTCTCATTTACAAATATATTTCGCAATTGCACCTGTTCATAATGAAGCAAAAACATTCAAATTTACAGTTACATTTTACTATTGATCTATTGCATAGTCTATAAAGCTAGACGTTTTTAAGATACCTAATCCTAAACGTTATATTCTTTCTTTTTTGAACATGGGTTTAAGATATACTTACACTTCCCTCTGATAGCCCTGCGAAGGAAGATCCAGGGCTGGGTTCTCAGAAATGTTAATAGCCTCTTGCATTGCCGCCAGCAAACCATTTCCCCCTTCTCCTCTCAGGGAAGGTCCAAAACACTCTGGGCGTCGGATAAGAAGCTTCACCACCACACTGGCGTTTTCTTCAACACTCTCACCTGCAAAACAAAGGAAACAAAAGCCAGCCCTTGGTTACCTGACTACAGCCTCTAGGGAGACAACATCAGAAGCCCATTAAAGCACAGATTCATATCCCTGTGGATAAGGCATTCAGACATCTCAAGATAATTGGAAGGAGGATATGCAGAGCAGGTTCAATGAATGCAGAGCAACTTAATCATAAACATATAGACCACACCGAGATGTGATGGCACACATTTCATTAGAAGGATGAAGGATGGGTCCTCTACACCATAGATGTGACTCACAATTGTCTAAATCAAGGTTCCATCCTACGCACTTAAATATAACATTAAAAGGATTGTCCTTTTGAGAAATCTGCCTCCTGTATGAACAGTTCACTGTAAAAAACAAACAACCAGTGTTTTACTTATCGCTGCTTCTGTCTCTTGTTTGGCTGCAGTGGTCATACTGACATGGCTGCAGCCAAACACCGAGCTCAGTGGCTTGTACAATCTACAAGGGAAGAATTGCTGAGCTCAGTGATTTACGGCAGCGATGTAGAGGTCACGTCACCGCTGCAGCCAAATAATGGAGACCAAGGCAGGGGTGTAAACAACGTGATGGACCCTGGGAGGGTAAATAAAGTGCAGTGTTTGCTTTTTTTTCAATTAATTGCTCATCAGGAAAATTTGTAGGACAAATCCTTTGAGAAGCATTAAAAAATAAGGGCCAAAAATGAGTTTTCTCATTAGGACATCCCCTTTTCTCTTTTGCCAATAGACGCATTCAAAATCATAACGAAAAACACAAGTGAACTAACAGTCAGTTTATGCAGAAATGATGAAGAAAATCTGCAGCAACAAAAATGTACCAAATGCTCATCATGGGAATGTAGCCTTAAGAGCAAGGTTCTTATTTATTTGTTTTGTTTTTTTTAAGCTATCCTCCCCTATACTATACAATGTACCACTCCTCAACAAATCGCTTACAGTACAGGATATGGTGTACAAATTTCAGCACCAAATCTGAATATGTTGGCAAAAAACCCCGCAGTTTTCTGCTAGGAGATGCAGGTCTATAAACTCTGAGTTTACAAAGGTCACCTGAGGTCAGTTTACCTCTAATGACAGGTGCAGGACCGTGGAAACCTCCAGCTCTGATCTCAAACAACCTGAGTGACATCACTGCTCATCACAAGGCTCAGACATTCTCTGCCTGAAGCGCACAGCGGGCAGTCATGTTCTATGGCCACCCGCTATCACTTCAGATGTAGCAGAGCTGGAATCGTCATGGGACCTCATGTGGATTCCATCAGACCTGGGTGTTTTTTGGGGGGGTTAATAAAGGCGCAAAAGAGGGTGTTTTTTTTGGATTTTATTTCAAATAAAGGATTTTTTTTCTGTGTTTATTTCTTTTCACTATAGATTAGTAATAGGGGGATCTTACTGCCTCCTATTACTAATCTGTGGGCTGCCATTAGTCCTTTATTACCACGATTGGCACCACACAAGGGCAATTGAGAATAGCCAGGTAAAGTTCTGGTATTGTCGCATCTAATGGATGCGAGAATCCTGGGCGGCTGCTATTTTTTAAGTTGGGGGCCCCAATTAGCATGGGCCTTCCCAGCCTGAGAATACTAGCCCCCAGCTATCTACGTTACCATGTCTGGGTATCAGAATTGGGGGGGGACAGGACAGAGTTTTTTTTAAATAATTTAAATAATTAAAAAAAAAAAAAAAGCGGCATGTGGTTCCTCTCATTTTGATACACAGCCACGAAAAGTGCACGGCAGGAGGCTGCAGCCTGTAGCCATATGCTTTATCTGTGCTGGCTATCATAATATTGGGGAACATTATGCCAATTTTATTTATTTATTTTTAAACCAATAGACCAGCAGACAGGGTCTGTGATCGCAAGCGGTCAGATACGCTGCCACTCAGGGTGGGGGCACATCTGACTGAAACCAATCACAGAAGCCAGGACTTCCAGTGGGCTGGGAAAGCAATGAATATGTATTATGCTAGCGAGCATCCCCGGAGGTAGAGTGAGTGGATCCGGAATCAGTTACAGCCGCACCAGAGACTGGTAAGTATACTGCGCTTGCTCCAATACTGGCCCTCATAGACTCATGTGTGGACTGGCGTCCGGCCACATACCCGGATCAATTAGCTTTTTTTTTTCTTTAACCCAGTTAGACCTGCCGATCCCGGTTATCTACAAGTCTGCCCATCACTAATGTCTACAAAGAAATATGGAAAAACAAATCAGTACCTTAAAATTTACCGGAAATTTAATGATCTTTATGTACATAGTAGATTATATGCATAGTTATAATTTGATTTTTCTCTGTTAAAAATGACCAATGATTAATGGTCATAGCACACGCTCATAGTGAACTAATTGACATTATTTGCTGAATGTCACCTCTGAATACATTAACATCTTTTTTTTGCTTTTTCAATCCAAGTCTTTCTCGAAGTAAAGCAATTATTAGTAGCAGGTATTCTCCATATTTTGTCATACAAAGGCCGGCTGGGCTTTTGTGTTCCACTCTGATGCCTGTCTGAAAGGTGAATGGGGACTCTTTAACACATGGTTTTAGGTAAACATCACAGATGTTTAAAGATCCTGTTAGGATCATTTTTGATCCTTATTTTGAAGAGGATTTTCAGGTTTGTCCAGTAATGAATTTGGGAACAAAATATTAATCATACTATACTATAGTCTATACCAAGAAAGAAGAAGTCTCTCTCATAAATCTTCATTTAAAGAGGTTGTCCACTACTTTAACATTGATGCTTAGTTGATCCTTAGGATCGGTCATCAATGTCTGATAGGCCGGGGTCTTACACCTGGCGCCCACATCGATCAGCTGTTCACGGTGGCAGCAGGAAATGCTCAGTTTCGGTGCTCCTCCATCTTGATAGTGGCTGTGGCCGGGTACTGCACATCCGCCTCCCATTGATTTGAATCGGAGGCGGATGTGCAGTACCCGGCCGCTATCAGCACCTGAGCTGAGTATTTACAGCTACTGTTGCCTGCACCAAGAACAGCCGATTGGCGGGAGTACAGTGTGTCAGACCCTGGCCGATCAAACATTGATGACCCATCCTAAAGATACGCCATCAAAGTTATAGTAGTGGCCAACCTCCTTAACACTTTGAGCATAGGTTATTTTCTATGGGTAACAGAGAAAACAAAAATCTATTGTTACAAAATGTATCCAAACTGAAGCAGAAGGGGTGTATTGCCTATAATTGGGTCTTCCTGGTTTCTGTTATCTGTCACTGTTTGACTAGAACAAAACGTTCTGCATTCTGTACTCAAAAATACAGACACAAAACAAAAACCTGATGGATCCCATTATAATCAGTCAAGTCATAGTCATCTGTTTCTGTTTGGATCCGTTTTGTAGCGAAGCAATTTTACTAACGAGTTTTGTTTCACTGTTCTGTAATACGCAGCCACTAAACAGTGTCAGTAAGTGTCCCATCCCTGCACTATCCATAGAGCCCCCCCGTAACCTGCAACTTCGGAGTGGCCATGACACATTGCTTGCATAATAATACCGTAGTAGATGTTCTTTGCACGTAAACGCATATTACGTACAGGACGTAGAGACACGCAATTATTCTGCTGCTGTCATCTCTCCATTGGCACAATGGAACCTAAATATGAAAATAGCATCTTCTGAAAGAAGACAACTTGATCTCTGGCACCACCTAATGGATGTAAGAAAAAGACTGATGGCACATCCTGAGGATGATGATGTACCATTAGTCTTTTTCTTAGATTACAGGGTCATGCCTTCTGATTGAGCTCCTGCTCTTCAGCCTAAAGGCAGCTTTACACACTGCGATATCGGTCCCGATATCGCTATCATGGGTACCCGCCCCATCTGTTGTGCGACACGGGCAAATCGCTGCCCGTGCCGCACAACATCGCCCAGACCCGTCACACATACTTACCTGCCCGGCGACGTCGCTGTGACCGGCGAACCGCCTCCTTTCTAAGGGGGCGGTCCGTGCGGCGACACAGCAACGTCACAGCTGCGTCACTGAACCGCCGCCCAATAGAAGTGGAGGGGCAGAGATGAGCGGGACGTAACATCCCGCCCACCTCCTTCCTTCCGCATAGCGGCCGGGAGGCAGGTAAGGAGAGCTTCCTCGTTCCTGCGGTGTCACACAACACAACCTCGTTACTGCTGCAGTAACGATTTTTGAGAAAGGACCCCTCATGTCACCGATAAGCGATTTTGCCCGTTTTTGCAACGATGCAAAATTGCTCATAGGTGTCACACGCAACGGCATCGCTAATGCGGCTGGATGTGCGTCACCAATTCCGTGACCCCAACGAGTTCGCATTAGTGATGTTGTAGCGTGTAAAGCCCCCTTTAGTCTATTTTAATTCTCCATTTGCAGGTTCCTGTCCGCCCATAAATTGAAGATTTTTTAACCCAAAGAGAGGCATTAGTTCGATAGGGACCCAACAAAAATGAGGTGGCCTTGCTGCTGGCTGTTGGGCTCACATAAACATGGCCATTTTTGTGCGCTCTCTCAATTTTTACATGTTTTTTCATAGCATTAATAAATGTCTATATTCCCATATTCATTGTTCCACATATCTTAGCACTACAGAGTGCAACTGTCTCCTTTTTCTTACCTACTGGATGTAGTAATCCTATAAGTCAATATAGACGCTTTAACCTTTTCAAGATGAGGCCAATTTTCATTTTTGTTTTTTCTTCCTCTTTTTCTAAGAACCACAACTTATTTATATTTCTGTCCACATAGACATATGAGGACTTATTTTTTGCAGGATGAGTTGTACTTTTGAATTACATCATTCATTTTACCTTATAGCGTACTCTTAAACAAAGGAAAAATTTCAAATATGGGGAAATTGGGAAAAAAAAACAATTCTGACTTTTTTGTGAATTGTTTTTACGGTGTACATTTCGTGGTAACAAATGACCTCACAATATGATTATCCTCATCAATACGATAACTACGATAATAAACATGTCCAGTTTTTTAATTATTTCAGTGGTTAAAAGAAAATCAGAATTTTGCAAAAAAAAAAAAAAGTTTTGGGGATGTGTGGACGTTTTCAAAGACCCGTAACATTTTCATTTTGGGGTTGATGGAGCCGTCTGGTGCTTATTTTTTGAGGTGTGAGACAATGTTTCTATTGATATCATTTTAGGATAGATATGACATTTTGATCACTTGTTACTGTGACGCTCCCGGTCCGACTGCGCCACTCACCACCTGTCGCTCCAACCCCTGGGTTCTCCACTCCCCGCCGAGCCCGCTCTCCTGCTACCCAGTCCATACTTTTTCCCCGTCAGTCCCGGCCCCGAGCCGCTCACTCACTGCAGTCTCCTGTGTCCCAGCGTCCTGCCTCTCCTTCTGTGGTCTCGACTCTGACTTCTGGGTTGCGGTCCTCACACATGCACACTAGGGGGCGCGTGCGTGCATTCTCCTTTACTTAAAGGACCAGCACAGCTGTCCGGAATATCACTAATAAGTAACCTTGGGTATTTAAGACTTGCTACTCCCCATGGCCAGTGCTTGTTCAACGTGTCCCTGTAGCCTGTCTCTTGTACTAGTTGTTCAGGTCTCTCTATGCCTGTGCATGGTGTAACTGTCTCTGCTTGCAGATCCTGAGTACCGTTCTGAGCACACACTTCAACTTGATCCCAATATCCTGCACCAGTCTCCGCCGCCGGACCTCAGCCTGATCCCGTTAACCTGCACCAATCTCAGCTCCTGGACTTCAGCCTAGTGCCTGTGACCTGCACCAGTCTCAGTTCTGGTCTTCAGCCTGATCCCGTTAACCTGTACCTGGTCCAGATCGGATCTTGCGAATCCTGGCTTCCGTGCATCTAGGCCCTCTGCGGTTACGCCTGACAGTCCCTGTATAGGTGTTCGCTCGAGGCGGCGTCGCAGGGAAGTCCGGTGCATGGTCCAGTGGGTCCATTCCCAAAACTATCAGTACACCATTTTTTGTGGTACTGCAGTGACCAAAAAAATATGTAATTTTGGCGTTCTTGAAATTTTTTGTTTACCGATCGGGTTAGTTATTGTTATAGTTTCATAGCAGCATCACGAGGGCTGAAGCCAGCCGGCTTCAGAGCAGCGCTTGTTAGTTCTATAGAAAAGAGCTTGGAAACACTGCCCTCCTTACCTAGGAGACTGGCTACTGCTGATAGACTATAGCGGTAACAAAACAGGATAGTTGCACTCTGAAATGCTACAGCCTGCAAAAAATGAATGTAAGAATATAGATATGCATTACTGTTTAAGAAAATCTAGGAAAAATTGAGATATTTAGCATACAAAAATGGCCATTTCAATACCTGCCCAATGGCCACGTCAAGGCAATATCATATTACTGGGAACTGAAACCTGAGTTACAAACCTCCATGTGTATGGATATGTAGGAACCTGCTATCAGAGAATAAAATCACTTGTAGGTAATGGGCATTTGTGGGGTTAAATGACTGATGACCAACTACTCATTTGCTGATAACTGGTCGTTTAACTTAGACAGGTTGATCACATTTCCCATGCACACACTATGATTAGTAAGAGACCACAGTGTGCTCTTCGACCGCCATTTTTCTTGGTAGCATGTGTTCTCTTTTCACCTGACGATGTGCTATCAAGAGTGTCAACTTTTAGGTCTGCTCAAAAATAATTTCACCCTAAGTGTTTTCCTTGTTTGCTGGGTGATTGGCAGCCTGTTTCCACTGCCAGATTATTGGGAAATGATTGCTCCTACGAATGCTTGTTTACAATAATTCACCTCAATGCCTATGTACAGTTTGCTCGTTATTTAAAAAAGTAACCTCATGTACCAGATTGTTGATTTTTCATTTCAATTATATTATTTTTTTGTTGTTGTTGTTGTTTAGTACATTCCCTTTAATACAATCTCACTTTTTTTTTATTTATTTTTTTTATAAAAATTTCCATTAACTATGCCCTTAACAATTGTACTTACAGTTCACAAAGACTGCAAAACGCAGGAATGACAGGTAGCGCTCGCCCTCTATGGGATTCCATCCAATGTCTGGGTATCCTTTGGATATTAACATTGGACAACTCTGCAGCCCACAACCTGCCAAGTATGTCACAACCTGTGGAAAAGCAGACAAGTCTCTAAAGTGACGATCCAACAAGTTAGAAGAGCAGCCCTGAGAGGACACCACTGAATGACAGTAACACTCTCTGGTTGTTTTCTTTCGAAATCATTTTCTTTTGTTCAGATGTCTGGATCAACTTAAGCTGCTGACAGATTTAAAAACGCGAGAGCGCTTCTTAACTTGGTGATGGCTTTAGAGGGAGGCATGTTTAGATGTCTGATAGACCTGTCAGAGCGCCATGCTTCAATCCCGGAGGCTTTGTGTTTAAAAAAAAAAAATCTGATTTTGTATGGTAGAGCTTCAGCCGGTCAATAAACGTTTATACTTAAAGAAGTTTCAGGTGTATTACACTTCATTCTTAAAGGAGTTGTCTGATATTTTAATGCCCACTACAAAGCATAGAACCACAGCGATATAAAGCTGAAACAGAAGGCTTCTTCTAAATACCTTCTGTTGTCAATGCTGTCCTTGAGAGGCGCTATCACTATCTGCTCATACCCATCATGTGACCCGGGCTGCAGCGGCCTCTGATATCCCGTGATGTCCCGTCAACTTCTGGAATTGGAAGTTGACCCAACATCACCTAGGCGGGACCCAGTCTCTGTGAGTGACTGGGCTGTGGGCAGAGCTTCACTACTTGTCACAACCCAGCATCTCGCGCGCTTCCTCCTTCACCAGAGAGTGCCGCAAGCAGGAGCAATGCTGGGCTGTGATGTGCGGTGAAACTCTGCCCACAGCCCAGTCACTCACGGGGACTGGGTCCCGCCTAGGTGATGTTGGATCAACTTCCAATTCCAGAAGTTGATGTGACATCACCGGACAGAAGAGGTCACTGCAGCTAGGTCACATGATAGGGATGAGTGGACAGCGATAGCGTCACTCACAGGCATAATTGACAACAGAAGGTATAAGCCTTCTGTCACAGCTTTACATAGATGTGGTCACTATGCTTTGTAGTGGATCACCTTTTTAAAATTGATGGGCTATCCATAGGATAGAGGTCATCAATACCAGATCAATAGGGGGGGGGGGGGAGATATCAGACACCTTCGCTGATCAGCTGTTCCAAGTGCCGGCGGTGGCCAGATGTGTTGAGTTGCGGTGCAAAATATCACAGCTGCGTTAGCTGCATAGTGGCTGCATCTAGGTACTGCAGATACACCCCAATTCACTTGAATTGCAATAACCCACCAATCTGATATCGATCTCATATTGATAAAGACAGGCCATCAATATAAAAGCACCGGACAACCACTTTAATCGCTATATTTATTAGTAGCTGGAGATCAGCATGGTGGTTCAGGGGTTAGCAGTAGTGCCTTGCAAACCAAGGTTCAAAATTTACAAAGGGCAACTTCTGCACAGAGCTCCTATGCTTGAGCTCCTTTCCTCCGCAGCGCTATAAACATAGTGACAGAGTGGTAACAATTTTCTACAACAGGCGACTATATATTCAACAGAAATCAATTTTTTTACACTTTTTGATCAAACATTGATAACCAAGTACCCGGTGTTATTTAAATGTACTACCACTATTTCCTTATTTACTTTATTATACAATATATACTCATTTTGTGTTATTATTTTAGCTGTGAAATGGCCCCAGAGTGAACAAACTCCATTGTACGTATACCAACTTATGCTCCGGCTCATTTTTGGGGGGGTTGTCTTTATTTTTGTGTGTACTCTGTACAAATAGGGGTATGATCCCTCCATCCGAGCTAGGCACTTCATCTATATGGCTTCTTGTGGACAGGCGGTTGCAGGTTCCATCCTTTTCTGCACTTATTTACATTGATGT
This sequence comes from Anomaloglossus baeobatrachus, assembly GCF_048569485.1. NCBI lineage: Eukaryota > Metazoa > Chordata > Amphibia > Anura > Aromobatidae > Anomaloglossus > Anomaloglossus baeobatrachus. The sequence continues at coordinate 26,934,738 of NC_134364.1, read as the reverse complement.
CACTGAGATACGGTAAGGTTTTAATACTAGAGTAGCACTGTCCCGACTGGGGTACACTTTGTCGTGGTGGGATGGCTTTTACGCTTTTTGATCACAACCATGCGCCCTATATTATTTAAATGTACTACTGCCATTTACTTTAATTTTTTCATTATTTATTTTTATATATATATATATATTTATATATATATATATATATATATATATATGTATATATATTGTGAGGTAGCACGGTCGGCTGCGCAGCAGAAGACACGGGATCCAGGCATTAAGTTTCACAGCACACGGTTTAATGTCCAAACAAGAATCCACACCAATATACATGTGCCTCTCCAGCAGAGAACTCAGGGAGTTGTGTTCACTCCCTCACACCCGGCACACCTGCCCTTGTTCCTGTTTCCATTTAACCCTTCCTTCAGCCTGTAGGAAAACAGCATTAACCCTAGAGTGGATTTACTTTCTATAATGGAGTGAGCACAACCGGGGCGAGACATACCAGCCGTCATAGATAACCCCGGTCACAGTCTCACATACCCCCCCCCCTCAGTTCAAGCGTGCGGGGTTGAACTCCCGCCATCAAACACGGCCCGCGGGACAAGGCATCGGCGTTGCCCTGCAACCCACCGGCCCTATGTTCAACCGTAAACCGGAAGTTCTGCAGAGAAAGGAACCACCGGGTAACCCGGGCATTCCGTTCCTTGGCGGACCTCATCCAGACCAGTGGAGAGTGATCCGTCACCAAGCGAAACTGCCGTCCCAGCAGGTAATAGCGTAGGGACTCCAAGGCCCACTTGATCGCCAGGCACTCCTTCTCCACTACGCTATAATTCCGCTCGGGAGGGGTGAGCTTCCTACTTAAGAAGGTGACGGGGTGTTCCTCCCCCTGAACCACCTGAGACAACACTGCCCCCAGGCCGACCTCTGAGGCGTCAGTCTGTACTATGAACTCCTTCCGGAAATCAGGGTGTACGAGAACGGGCTGTCCGCACAGGACCCCCTTCAGGGCCCGGAAGGAGTCCTCGGCCTGCGGAGTCCAGCGCACCATGACGGACTTCTTGCCTTTGAGAAGGTCCGTCAAGGGGGCTGATAGTCCCGCAAAATCCTTTACAAACCTCCTGTAGTACCCCACGATACCCAGGAAGGCCCTAACCTGCTTCGTGGTCAGGGGTCTAGGCCACTTCTGGATCGCCTCAACCTTGTTAATTTGGGGCTTAATCACTCCTTGGCCTATCACGTAGCCCAAGTAGCGGGCTTCCGTGAGTCCCAACGCACATTTCTTGGGATTGGCTGTCAATCCAGCTGTTCGAAGCGCGTCCACCACCGCTTGTACCTGTTCCAAGTGGGTCTGCCAATCGGAGCTGTAAATAATGATGTCATCAAGGTACGCTGATGCATACGCCTGGTGAGGTTCCAGCACTAAGTCCATCAACCTCTGGAACGTGGCCGGAGCGCCATGTAACCCAAAAGGCAAGACAACATAGTGGAAGAGACCCTCCGGCGTAACAAAAGCGGTTTTCTCCTTGGCGGACTCCGTCAGTGGCACCTGCCAGTACCCCTTGGTCAGGTCGAGCGTGGTAAAATACCGCGCCTGTCCCAGCCTATCAATCAGCTCATCCACTCTGGGCATGGGGTAGAGATCGAACTTGGATATTTCGTTCAATCTCCTAAAGTCATTGCAGAACCTTAAGGAGCCATCGGGTTTTGGTATTAGGACAATCGGACTAGCCCATTCACTCCGGGATTTTTCGATGACACCCAGGCGTAACATTGTCTTTACTTCCTCCGATATGGCTTGTCGTCGAGCCTCCGGTACCCGGTATGACTTCAGGCGTACCTTCAGGTGGGGCTCGGTGACAATATCATGTCGTATCAGACTGGTCCTACCGGGCAGCTCGGAGAAGACATCGGGGTTCTGCTGAACCAACCATCTGGCCTCTCGCCTCTGAGTCTTGGTGAGGGCTTCTCCAATCCTTACTTCCGGTTCGTCCTCTCCGGAGGTCGCTGGAGCCGGAGGAGAACGACCCGAAGAGGAGGGAGATGGGGAAAAAACAGCCATCAGGCTTTCCCGTTCCTGCCAAGGTTTTAATAGGTTGACATGGTATATTTGTTCAGGTTTCCGCCTACCGGGCTGCAATATTTTATAGTTAACCACCCCGACTCTTTCCTTTATCTCGTAGGGGCCTTGCCACTGAGCCAGGAATTTACTCTCCGCCGTGGGGATTAATACCAACACCCGGTCCCCGGGTTTAAAGGTCCGCACGGTGGCTTGTCTATTGTAGCGGCCGCTTTGCGCGGCCTGAGCCTCCTGTAAATGCTCCTTCACAATCGGCATAACCGCGCTTATGCGGTTCTGCATACCCAAAATGTGTTCAATCACACTTTTATGGGGGGTGGGCTCTTGCTCCCATGTTTCCTTTGCCAGGTCCAACAATCCCCGGGGATGTCGCCCGTATAACAATTCAAAAGGCGAAAACCCCGTGGATGCCTGTGGCACCTCACGGATGGCAAACATCAAATAGGGAAGCATCATATCCCAGTCTTTCCCGTCTTTTGAAATCACCCTTTTTAGCATGGTTTTCAGGGTTTTACTGAAACGCTCGACTAAACCGTCCGTTTGAGGATGATACACAGACGTACGCAACTGCTTGATCTGGAGTAGCCGGCATAGCTCTTTGGTCACTTTAGACATGAATGGGGTCCCCTGATCCGTAAGGATCTCCTTGGGCAACCCCACCCGGCAGAACACAGCAAACAACTCCCGAGCTATAAGCTTTGCTGCAGTATGTCTGAGAGGTATCGCCTCGGGATACCGGGTGGCATAGTCTACGATCACTAGGATGTGTTGGTGCCCTCGAGCGGACTTTACGAGGGGCCCCACCAGATCCATCCCTATCCGTTCAAAAGGGACTTCTATAATGGGTAACGGTACCAACGGACTGCGAAAATGGGTCAGGGGTGCGGTAAGCTGACACTCCGGGCAGGTTTCGCAGAACCGTTTTACCTCCCCAAAGACTCCGGGCCAATAGAACCTTTGCAATATTCGCTCCTGCGTTTTCTTGACCCCTAGGTGGCCACTCATCAGGTGTTTATGAGCCAAGTCGAGGACCCGCCGACGATGCGGCTGGGGCACCACCAACTGCTCTACCCCCACGCCCCGTATTTCATCTACCCGGTAGAGTAAATCCTGCTTAAGAGTGAAATGGGGGTACCTTACCTGGGCACCGGGCAGCTGTGCCACCCCGTCAATTACTGTCACCCGACTCCGGGCATGTATTAATGTAGGGTCCTGGAGTTGGGCAGTCCCAAACGTATCCGGGGACGCCTCCAACTCCGGGATGGGTTCGACCGTCTCAGCCTCTCCTGCCAATACCTCTAGGGGCGACCTATCGGGTTCACATTCTGTCCCTATCATGGGGACCCCTACGGCAGGTGTCCCGGATTTAGGATTGTAGGGCTCAGGTCCCGGACTGACCAATATCTGAGGAGACTTAGGGGGTCCCTTCCATAAAGTCCAAAAATAGGGCAGATCCCTTCCTAGGATCACGTCATAAGGAAGAGTGTTAAGAAGTCCCACCTCATGTTGCACCTGACCGCAAGGTGCTGTGATGGTGACAATCCCCGTGGGATAGTCTCAGCGGTCCCCATGTATGCAAACCACCCCCACGGTACGTCCTGTGGCCTTTACTTTAGCCCTCAAGGTGGATTGCACAAGGGTCACTAAGCTTCCGGAATCCAACAATCCTGTAACCGGACATCCATTCACCTGTATTTGGCACAAGTGGGGCTCCGTCTCTGGGGAGACCAGGTCAGCGGTACACACCACCTGAGCATACATTGAACCCCGCCGGGTAACCCCACAATCCATGGGCTCCGTGGTGAGTGGACACTGGGCTTCCATATGTCCCACCCGCTGGCACCGCCAACATCTAATGGGGACGGAAACCCCCTTGACGGGTTGTCGTTTAGGGTACAGAACCTTCCGGACCTCAGGATTGGCGGCCGCGGCCTCAGGCGGGACGGTAGGGGACTCCTGCACCGTTGTCGGCGGTGGGTCCTTGGCCCTAGGCTTGGAGGGGCCGGACCGACGGGCGGTACGCAGAGTCTCAGTGTCCCGTATCAAGTCCTGCGTAGCCACATGCCGCTCTACCAGGGACACTAATTGGTCCAGGGTACTCGTGTCACCCTGTCCTACCCACCGTTGAACGGTGACGGGTAAAGTGCGCACAAAACGATCCACTACTACCCTTTCCACCATCTGCGCCGGGCTCAGAGTGTCAGGCTGCAACCATTTTTTTACAAGATGCAACAAGTCATAGGCCTGGGAGCGTACAGGTTTGGCTTCCTCATAGAACCACTGATTTACCCGCTGAGCCCGTACATAGGTATTCACCCCCAACCGTGCCAGTATTTCGGCTTTTAGGGTCACATAGTCAATGGCGTCCTCGGTACAGAGGTCCAGGTATGCTTTTTGGGGTTCCCCCGTCAGATAGGGCGACAATACCTCAGCCCACTGGGGGGTCGGCAGCTTTTCCCGCTCGGCCACCCGCTCAAACACCGCCAGGAACGCTTCCACATCATCCCCCGGGGTCATCTTTTGCAACGCTTGTCTCACCGCTTTCCGGACGCTGCCGTCATCACCCGGTCCCGGGGTTGTTGCTGCCGGTCCAGCACGGATCGACTTGGCCAGGAGAACCATCTGTTCTTGATGTCTTTGTTCCTGCAATTGTAAGGCTTGCTGCTGACGTGCATTGGCCTGAACCAGCTGTTCTTGGTGCGATTTCAAGGATTGGAGCAGGTGTGCATTGGTCTGTTGCTGCTGTGCATTAGCTTGTTGCTGCTGTGCAGTAGCCTGAGCCAAATGCTTTAGTATGTCCTCCATGGCGTCGCTGGGTTTGGGCCGTAGTATAGCCGCTTGAATCCAGGACATGTGCTACCGGGTCACCAGAAAAGGAAGCTACACCTCACCGGCCGGGATGCCCGCATTCTCCACCATATGTGAGGTAGCACGGTCGGCTGCGCAGCAGAAGACACGGGATCCAGGCATTAAGTTTCACAGCACACGGTTTAATGTCCAAACAAGAATCCACACCAATATACATGTGCCTCTCCAGCAGAGAACTCAGGGAGTTGTGTTCACTCCCTCACACCCGGCACACCTGCCCTTGTTCCTGTTTCCATTTAACCCTTCCTTCAGCCTGTAGGAAAACAGCATTAACCCTAGAGTGGATTTACTTTCTATCATGGAGTGAGCACAACCGGGGCGAGACATACCGGCCGTCATAGATAACCCCGGTCACAGTCTCACAATATATATATATTTATTTTTATATTATATATATATTATTTTTTTATTTACTTATTTTGTGTTTTGTCTGCTAAATCAATAATTTTACAACTTTCTATTATATTTTTTAATATATTTCCGTTGCTCAGTGCAGGTTGCAAGGACTGAGCGCTGAGACAACTGTTGTCGGTTTGTTTATTTTTTAGTCAGTGATCTTATTTTTAAAATTGTGCCAAAAAACCGTGAGAATGTAATCTTATGGACTGTCATTTCTGGACATAAGCGATAAAATATGAGAATCGCTATTGTATTTTATTTCTCTATTTCCTCTATATCTGACACATTTCCCCTATTCTTTATAACTTATCTCTCCCTTGTATGCACTATCTACATTTCAATGTTAAATGATCTGTTGTTATTAGGATGTGTGCAATTTTCCCTTATGTGGGCTATTACGCTTTCTGACAGAATAATGGCTCATCAATTCTGCAATCCTTCACAAGTAATTACCTTCTCCAGATCTGGTTCTTGCAAAGCCAAAGCGAGTTCATTGTTATCCATCACAGATGCAGCAGCGACATCTAGCGGTGTAGATCCTCTCATAGAGGGAGATGCTGTATAGAGAGAAAAATAGTCATATGGTATCCATACACAAATGTACAAAACACAGAAAGAACTTGGGTTTCTAGTTTTTATATAAATAAAACCATATACAGAATAGACCAAAAGTTTGGACACACCTTCTCATCTCTAGAACAACTGTTAAGAGGAGACTTTGTGCAGCAGGCCTTCATGGTATAATAGCTGCTGGGAAACCACTGCTAAGGACAGGCAACAAGCAGAAGAGACTTGTGTGGGCTAAAGAACACAAGGAATGGACATTAGACCAGTGGAAATCTGTGCTTTGGTCTGAGGAGTCCAAATTTGAGATCTTTAGATCCAACCACCGTGTCTTTGTAGAACAGGTGAATGGATGGACTCTACATGGCTGGTTCCCACCGTGAAGCATGGAGGAGGAGGTGTGATGGGGTGGGGGGTGCTTTGCTGGTGACACTGTTGGGGATTTATTCAAAATTGAAGGCATACAAAACCAGCATGGCAACCACAACATCTTGCAGCGGCATGCTATTCCATCCGGTTTGCATTTAGTTGAACCATCATTTATTATTCAACAGGACAATGACCCCAAACACACCTCCAGGCTGTGTAAGGGCTATTTGACTAAGAAGTAGAGTGATGGGGTGCTACACCAGATGACCTGGCCTCCACAGTCACCGAACTTGAACCCAATCAAGATGGTTTGGGGTGAGCTGGACCGCAGAGTGAAGGCAAAAGGGCCAACAAGTGCTAAGCATCTATGGGAACTCCTTCAAGACTGTTGGAAGACCATTTCCGGTGACTACCTCTTGAAGCTCATCAAGAGAATGCCAAGAGTGTGCAAAGCAGTAATCACAGCAAAAGGTGGCTACTTTGAAGAACCTAGAATATAAGACATATTTTCAGTTGTTTCACACTTTAAGTATTTGATACCACATGTTTTAATTCATAGTTTTGATGCCTTCAATGTGAATCTACAGTACAATTTTCAGAGTCCTGAAAATAAAGAAAACTCTTTGAATGAGAATGTGTGTCCAAACTTTTGGTTTGTACTGTACGATGTAATCAGGATTTCTGCATCTTATTACATTACTTTGTGTTCAATACCTCTGCTACATATCGGTGATGATGAAAACATTCTGGTTTCTAATATCCACTGAGAAGATGCGTAGAATTCATTAAGTGGCGTGCACATCTTAATTCATTTAGTCCAGCGAGCCCTTCATTAACACCAGTCTTAATAAATTGGCCCCATAATGATATATACATATAGCTGGCCATCTGTTAACATCATTAAGTCCCTCTAACTGTCAAAGATAAGTTAGAGAATGAAGGGGCCCCCTCACATGTTAGCATTGGTCCCAGGGATGGGACACCGTATTTTGGTGTCCTAAGCAAGTAAAGCCAATGGAGTCCCATCCACCCTCAAAAAAAGGTATATATCAGAGACTAAAGTAACAGGACCCATAAGGCACCCCTGCGCACTTCGTTGGATCAGGTAACAAGCTCTGATGACTACTTATACTAGAATTGTTACCTTTTTTCACCAAAAAATATCCGTAAAAGTAAAAAAATAAAAAAAAAGTGGTATATTCTAGGGGTCTGACTTAAGAGGGAGTGCAATTTGAAAAGTTAGATATAGAAAAACTGTTTTTGAGCCATTTACATAATACAATGGACAAATAGCGATTTTCTTCCCTGGCATCTTATATTTTGAATGTCAGACTCATTGATAGTCATAGAAACTAATATTGAATAGATTAGAAAAATATATGAACATATGAACCGCACATCCAAAAATAGAAATTAATATAGCTTCACTAGAATGAGGGTCATTTTAGTTTCAATTAAGGTGTCCAGCATTTGGCGGATACCCTAATGCAAACTAAAAAGACCCATTATAGATAAAGGAATATGTATGATTTTTTTGTGTCCATTATGAGACAAATACAGCCTGCACAAAACTGATGGTGGTTCTGGTGATGTATTCATGTATTGATAGTGGTCCTGGTGCCATATTCTTGTACCGATAGTGGTTCAGATGACGTATGCGTGTACTGATGGTGGTACTGGTACAGTATTCATAGACTCATGGTGGTTCTGGTGATTTATTCATGTACTAAATTTTTTATGCGCTCTTATGACCCTACCCGATAATATACTTCCTGCTCACAAACGAGTGTACAAAAAAATCAGTTTGATTTTCATCCAGTAAAGTCCGATGATTTTTTTCTCACTTGTCATCCTTGTGCAATCCTTTGTTTTAAAGCAGCAATTACAATTTACAGTTCCCTATGTTACAAAATTGTAAGGTATCCGAAAAAATCGGATGCTCTTCTGTGATATCTGAATTTGCTTTGCACCCATAGCCTTGACTAAAGGCTACTTTACACACTGCGATATCGGTCCCGATATCGCTAGTGTGGGTACCCGCCCCCATCTGTTGCGCGACACGGGCAAATCGCTGCCCGTGCCACACAACATCGCCCAGACCTGTCACACATACTTACCTGCCCGGCGACGTTGCTGTGACCGGCGAACCGCCTCCTTTCTAAGGGGGCGGTCCGTGCGGCGTCACAGCGACGTCACGGAGCGGACGCCCAACAGCAGCGGAGGGGCGGAGATGAGCGGGACGTAACATCCCGCCCACCTCCTTCCTTCCGCATAGCGGGCGGGAGGCAGGTAAGGAGAGCTTCCTCGTTCCTGCGGCGTCACACATACCGATGTGTGCTGCCGCAGGAGCGACGAACTACATAGTTACTGCTGCAGTAACGATAATCAAGACTGGACCCCCATGTCACCGATGAGCGATTTTGCACGTTTTTTTCGCTCATCGGTGTCACACACAGCAACATCGCTAATGCGGCCGGATGTGCGTCACAAATTCCGTGACCCCAACGACTCCGCATTAGCGATGTTGCAGCGTGTAAAGCCCCCTTAAGTGTATCTCATTTGATTTCTAGATGAAAATAAAGTATGTTGCAAATTTTTCCCACACAGAGTTGGTCAATGAAAAAAATCAGTCATCTAAACTACCTTATTTATAGCATTGGTCTGAGAGCTGGCTGTTTTTGTTTTTTTTTAACAGGGAGTGCTTAGACCGAAAATACGGTCTAGTGCAGACCTGGGCAAGGGGCGGCCCGCGGGCCACATCCGGCCTGCCTGCTCTCTGTGACCGGCCCGCCCGTCTTCAGCCGATGCAGTGGAGCCGGGCTGCAGCGTGCCGAGCAGGGAGAGATCCTGTGCAGGTCCGCACAGTAAGTGCAGGCAGCGGAACGCAGGAGTCTTTCCTCTGTTCCCTGCCGGCACTAATTGTCAGTGACACACGCGCGCGCTCTGACGTCAGTACTGCGCTGCGTGTGTCATTTCAAAAGTTCCCGCCCGCCCTGCAGGAGAAGGAGCAGCACAGCAGACGGAATAATTCATCTTGCAGGACCTGCGATGATGTCATGCCCATGTGACTGTGTGGGAGGAGACACAGGATGCCGGGCAGAAAGCAAAGATACTGAATCCTGAAGGAGATGAAGACACATGATGACTGGTAATGAGAAAAGAGGGGACATGAGGGGGAGGGGGGCTGCAGGGTGAGTGCATATGAGGGAAGATGGAGTTGCAGGGTGAGTGCATATGAGGGCTGCAGACTGACAGAAGGATGTGAAGGGGTACAGAGTGTTTGAGAGGGGTAAGTTGGGGTACAGGCAGGGTGAGATATGTGGGCATGGTGTGTGACATATGGGGGTGTAGTATATTACAGGTGTGCTATATGGAGTTGTAGTATATTACAGGTGTGCTATATGGAGGTGTAGTATATTACAGGTGTGCTATATGGAGGTGTAGTATATTACAGGTGTGCTATATGGAGGTGTAGTATATTACAGGTGTGCTATATGGAGGTGTAGTATATTACAGGTGTGCTATATGGAGTTGTAGTATATTACAGGTGTGCTATATGGAGGTGTAGTATATTACAGGTGTGCTATATGGAGGTGTAGTATATTACAGGTGTGCTATATGGAGGCGTAGTATATTACAGGTGTGCTATATGGAGGTGTAGTATATTACAGGTGTGCTATATGGAGGTGTAGTATATTACAGGTGTGCTATATGGAGGTGTAGTATATTACAGGTGTGCTATATGGAGTTGTAGTATATTACAGGTGTGCTATATTGAGTTGTAGTATATTACAGGTGTGCTATATGGAGGTGTAGTATATTACAGGTGTGCTATATGGAGGTGTAGTATATTACAGGTGTGCTATATGGAGGTGTAGTATATTACAGGTGTGCTATATGGAGTTGTAGTATATTACAGGTGTGCTATATGGAGGTGTAGTATATTACAGGTGTGCTATATGGAGGTGTAGTATATTACAGGTGTGCTATATGGAGGTGTAGTATATTACAGGTGTGCTATATGGAGGTGTAGTATATTACAGGTGTGCTATATAGAGGTGTAGTATATTACAGGTGTGCTATATAGAGGTGTAGTATATTACAGGTGTGCTATATGGAGGTGTAGTATATTACAGGTGTGCTATATGGAGGTGTAGTATATTACAAGTGTGCTATATGGAGGTGTAGTATATTACAGGTGTGCTATATAGAGGTGTAGTATATTACAGGTGTGCTATATAGAGGTGTAGTATATTACAGGTGTGCTATATAGGGGTGTAGTGATGTAGTATATTACAGGTGTGCTATATAGGGGTGTAGTGATGTAGTATATTACAGGTGTGCTATATGGAGTTGTAGTATATTACAGGTGTGCTATATAGGGGTGTAGTGATGTAGTATATTACAGGTGTAGTGTGTGTGATATGGGGGTGCATGGTGTGTGACATATGGAGGTGTAGTATATTACAGGTGTGCTATATAGAGGTGTAGTATATTACAGGTGTGCTATATAGGGGTGTAGTGATGTAGTATATTACAGGTGTGCTATATGGAGTTGTAGTATATTACAGGTGTGCTATATAGGGGTGTAGTGATGTAGTATATTACAGGTGTGCTATATGGACTTGTAGTATATTACAGGTGTGCTATATAGGGGTGTAGTGATGTAGTATATTACAGGTGTGCTATATGGAGTTGTAGTATATTACAGGTGTGCTATATAGGGGTGTAGTGAAGTAGTATATTACAGGTGTAGTGTGTGTGATATGGGGGTGCAGGGTGTGTGACATATGGGGGTGTAGTATATTACAGGTGTGCTATATAGAGGTGTAGTATATTACAGGTGTGCTATATGGAGGTGTAGTATATTACAGGTGTGCTATATAGAGGTGTAGTATATTACAGGTGTGCTATATAGGGGTGTAGTGATGTAGTATATTACAGGTGTGCTATATGGAGTTGTAGTATATTACAGGTGTGCTATATAGGGGTGTAGTGATGTAGTATATTACAGGTGTGCTATATGGAGTTGTAGTATATTACAGGTGTGCTATATAGGGGTGTAGTGATGTAGTATATTACAGGTGTGCTATATGGAGTTGTAGTATATTACAGGTGTGCTATATAGGGGTGTAGTGATGTAGTATATTACAGGTGTGCTATATGGAGTTGTAGTATATTACAGGTGTGCTATATAGGGGTGTAGTGATGTAGTATATTACAGGTGTGCTATATGGAGTTGTAGTATATTACAGGTGTGCTATATAGGGGTGTAGTGATGTAGTATATTACAGGTGTGCTATATGGAGTTGTAGTATATTACAGGTGTGCTATATAGGGGTGTAGTGATGTAGTATATTACAGGTGTGCTATATGGAGTTGTAGTATATTACAGGTGTGCTATATAGGGGTGTAGTGATGTAGTATATTACAGGTGTGCTATATGGAGGTGTAGTATATTACAGGTGTGCTATATGGAGGTGTAGTATATTACAGGTGTGCTATATGTAGGTGTAGTATATTACAGGTGTGCTATATGTAGGTGTAGTATATTACAGGTGTAGTATATGGGGTGTAGTGATGTTGTATATTACAGGTGTATATAGGGGTGTAGTGATGTAGTATATTACAGGTGTACTATATGGAGTTGTAGTATATTACAGGTGTGCTATATAGTGGTGTAGTGATGTAGTATATTACAGGTGTAGTATATAGGGGTGTAATGATGTAGTATATCGGAGGTGTATTATATAGTGGTGTAGTATAATACAGGTGTATATGGGGGTGTAGTATATTACAGGTATATGGAGGGAGTGTAGTATAATACAGGTGTAGTATATAGGGGTGTAGTGGTGTAGTTTATTACAGGTGTAGTATATGGAGGGGGTGTAGTGATGTAGTATATTGGGTAGAACTGAGGTAATTATATTAGTCCGGCCCTCTAAACCAATCCCAATTTCTCATGCGGCCCCATGGGAAAATTAATTGCCCACCCCTGGTCTAGTGAATAAGCCCATAGAGTACAGTATGATTCAGTGAAGAGGAGCAAAACTGTGCTGCATCCCAGAGAAAATGGTGGTAGGTTAATATACTAACAAACACAATGCACAAACATATACACAGGTATAGGGGGGGGATAATGGGAGGCACCATTAAACTGTTGCAATCGGAGCTTGCTCCAGTCACTGTAGTTATAGGCAGATGTTGGCTATGTAACACAGTTAATACAGTACCTGCAATGTATAAACCAGGCTCAGCTACTGAGCTGTATTTATGCAGCCTTTAGGGCTCTTTCACTCATCCGTGCATTTTGGTCTGATGTTGGATTGCAATGCATGGACTGGCAGCGGCTCTCCCAATGGGTTATTCAGGACTTGGGGCATTTTTGCTATTATGCTAAGAATTTACCGCCAGGAAATTATTAACTCCCTTCCAGTTCTGCCTCAGGCGGCGAATCTCTTGCTTCCTTTCATGTTGCGTCAATAGAGCAGTTTCGTCTCTTCTGCTCTGTCAACGTCATGCTGATTGACAACCAGCTCTCTGCAGTTAGGTAGCAAGGAGATAGCTGATACATTGGATTTGATGCCCTGTTGACAAAGAAGAGTGGAACAGAAGCAGCTGCTCTGAAAACGTGACATCACCAGAACCTGGAGAACCGCCGGCAGTAGCGGTCCATCACCGCTCCGAGCTGGAAGAGATCGTGGGAGGGTAGAACTGGCAGGTAGTTAGCAACAGTCGTTAAGTTTTTAAGCGTCATAGAAAAATAAAACCTATAGTCAAGGATAATCCCTTTAAAGTGTGTCCGTTGTTTTAATTTTTATTTCATAAATCAATAGTCAACATGAACATAAATAACTTTGTAATATATCTTATCAGACAAATTTTCTTCTTTCTCCTCCTGAACTGATCTTTCAGTCTCAATTGTCTCAATCCCTATGTAAAATCTGTCTTCAGTGAACACAGATTTTTTTATAACCAAGATAGGAGATGTCAGTTGGTTTTTATAAGATTCTATGCAGAAAGGAGGGGGGAGGAGTTCTGCCTTTAGCTCCTCCCTCCTCCCTTTTATAATAGAATGTCAGCCCCAACTTCCATCTCTTTATCCTGAGGTGCCATCTTATGGACTGCAATTTCTGACTGGCTGGAAATCAGTCGTTTCATCACAAGCTCTTAATACAAGTCTGTAAGGGCCAGAATGAGGCCAGAATGAGGCTCTCAGAGATGTACTGAGGAGTGACCTCCAGCATGCTCCATACAACACTGAAGTTGCCAGCAGGTCAAAAACGACTGGAGACTGACCGGAATGACGCTGAAAACAAATGAAGATGACGCAGGGCGAGTATAAGAATGAGAGTAGGGGATTTAGTTTTAATGCACCACTCCAGCGGTGAAATTAAAAAAAAAAAAACGAAATAGAAAACATTGGAGTGGTGCTTTAATCATAGAAGACTGGAAAGTGGGTCATGTTGGTAGGAATCAACAGCTCAAGGGAGCCCTCCTTCAGACTTGTACAGCTCCCAAGTCCCGACTGCTGAGCTGCTAGGAACATTACAGGAGAAGTCTCCTTGGAATGTATTCAACCTCTTGCTAGTTCTTTAACACGAACACAGCCTAAAAGCAGCTTTACATGCTGCGATATCGTTACCGATATCGCTAGCGTGCGTACGCGCTCCCATCGGTTGTGCGACACGGGCAAAATGCTGCCCGTGGCGCACAACATTGCTCAGACCCGTCATACTACTTACCTGCCTAGCGACGTCGCTGTGACCGGCGAACCGCCTCCTTTCTAAGGGGGCGGTTCGTTCGGCGTCACAGTGGCGCCACTAAGCGGGCGCCCAACAGAAGCGGAGGGGCGGAGATGAGCGGGACGTAACATCCCGCCCACCTCCTTCCTTCCTCATTGCCGGCGGCCGCAGGTAAGGTGAGGTTCCTCGTTCCTGCGGTGTCACACAAAGTGATGTGTGCTACCTCAGGAATGATGAACTACACCGTACACGCAGCAGCAACGATAATTGGGAATAGAGGGGCATGTCACAGATTAGCGATTTTGCACGTTTTAGCGACGATGCTAAAATCACTCATAGGTGTCACACGCAACGACATTGCTAAAGCGGCCGGATGTGCGTCACAAATTCCGTGACCCCAACGAGATCGCTTGAGCGATGTCGTAGCGTGTAAAGCGGCCTTTAGGAATGTCAAACTGACCTTACTATAGAAATGGGTAGTAACCCAGTAATAACCAACATTCCATTTAATAACGCAGCGCACTGACTATTTTTCTTGTTTGTTTGTTTTGTTAATCCAAAAAAAAACCATCCGAAAATTAACCCTTGGCTCTTATAGCCATTTGTGATCGGGTAAACCATTTTGTGCAACACACTGTCCCAGACTGACAGTGTCGTTATCAGAGGTAACATTAACCTTCTTTGACTGAGATGATTGATGTGAATATGTTCCTGTTTTGGCTTCATCAATACACTTGCCGGAGGCAAAAGAGACTAAACTATGACCTGCACTTGGCAGTAGTACTGCCCCGATAGCTGGTGGAATAAGAAGGTCCCCATACAGAAAACAAAATATGGTGGAAGACTGCAATATAGGTGTGGCATGTGCAGTTGTCAAAATAGAATAGTAAAACAGGTAGGGAAAAATTGACATGCACAGTTAAATACCGTATGTACATTTTTTAATTTTCTTTTTTTAATTAACAAAATTCATCCCTTTTCCAAAAAATGGCGCAGTAAGAAATATTATGTGGGTAAACAGTCATAATGCCAGCATCTGCAACAGGACACTATATTGAGGTTGCATGTATGGATTTTACCCCTCACATAAAGGATTGTACAAGAAAGAGAAATGCAAAAATTCAGTACGGTTGCTTGTGACAATCAGTGACATGCAAGCACAACATCTGAAACAGGTTCAGTTGTTTATTTTTCTCTGTAAATAATATTGCACTAGCTTGCTGCTGCTTTTTAGTGCATCATGAATGAAGAAAATAAAGAGAATTTTGTTATTTACCGTAAATTCTTTTTCTTATAGTTCCGTATTGGGAGACCCAGACCATGGGTGTTTAGCTTCTGCCTCCGGAGGACACACAAATTACTACACTTAAAAGTGTAGCTCCTCCCTCTGAGCTTATACACCCCCTGGTAGCCAGTCCTAGCCAGTTTAGTGCAAAAGCTGAAGGAGAATAGCCACCCACAAGTAGAACCGAGTAAGAACCGGAACAACCGGAGACTCTGTCCACGACAACAGCCGGTGATAACACACGGAACAAGAAAATTGCCAACAGGCAACAGGGAGGGTGCTGGGTCTCCCAATACGGAACTATAAGAAAAAGAATTTACGGTAAGTAACAAAATTCTCTTTTTCTTTATCGTTCCTATGGGAGACCCAGACATTGGGTGGGAATAAACAGAAAAAACTAAGAAGTAGGCGGAGCCTAACTTCACAAGTGGGCGACAGCCGCCTGAAGGATGCGTCTGCCCAAGCTCGCATCTGCCGAAGCATGAGCATGCACTTGGTAGTGCTTCGAAAAGGTATGCAGGCTAGTCCAAGTGGCAGCCTGACAGACTTGTTGAGCCGTAGCCTGGTGCCTAAAAGCCCAAGAGGCACCGACAGCTCTGGTCGAGTGTGCTTTGATCCCCGGCGGGGGAGGTACCTGAGTACTCTGGTAGGCGTCCGAAATGGTCGATCTAATCCAACGGCCCAAGGTCGGCTTAGAAGCAGAAAGACCCTTGCGCCGCCCTGTGGTTAGCACAAAAAGAGAGGTGCACCGCCTAAGCGCAGCGGTGCGAGCCACATAAATCCGGAGAGCACGCACCAGATCTAGAGTATGCAGCGCTTTCTCAAAGCGATGAACAGGGGCCGGACAGAAGGAAGGCAAGGAAATATCCTGGTTAAGGTGGAAGGGAGAGACCACCTTAGGAAGAAAGTCCGGGGTCGGACGGAGAACTACCTTGTCTTGGTGAAAAACCAAAAAAGGTGACTCCGAGGAGAGCGCAGCCAAATCAGAGACTCTCCTGAGAGAAGTTATGGCAACTAGAAAGGCCACCTTTTGAGAAAGACGATACAAAGAAACCTCCCTAAGAGGCTCAAAGGGGGGTTTCGGCAATACCGTGAGGACCAAGTTAAGGTTCCAGGGATCCAAGGGCCGCCGATAAGGCGGAATGATGTGAGACGCACCTTGCATGAAGGTGCGGATTTGAGCCAGCCGGGCGATACGCCGCTGGAACAGCACTGATAGAGCTGAGACTTGTCCCTTGAGAGAGTTAAGGGACAGTCCTAGCTGCAGACCGGACTGTAAAAAAGACAGAAGGGTCGGCAACGAGAATGGCCAAGGAGAATGGCCGGAAGAGCGACACCAGGACAGGAAAATTTTCCAAGTCCTGTGATAGATCTTGACGGAGGAAGACTTACGGGCCCGAGTCATAGTGGAGATGACTTCAGGAGGAATACCAGAAGCCGTCAAAATCCAGGACTCAAGAGCCACGCCGTCAATTTGAGTGCCGCAGAATTCGGGCGGAAAAACGGACCTTGCGAGAGCAGGTCTGGATGGTCCGGAAGATGCCACGGCATCTCCACGGACAGTTGGAGCAGGTCCGGATACCAAGCTCGCCTGGGCCAGTCCGGTGCAATGAGGATGACTCGACGGCCCTCCATTCTGATCTTGCGCAGGACTCTGGGCAAGAGAGCTAGACAGGGAAACACGTAGGACAGACGAAACTGGGACCAGTCTTGAACCAGAGCGTCCACGGCGAAGGCCTGAGGATCGTGGGAGCGAGCCACGTAAACCGGAACCTTGTTGTTGTGACGGGATGCCATTAGGTCCACGTCCGGAGTGCCCCATTTGCGGCAGATTGACTGAAACACTGCCGGGTGCAGGGACCACTCGCCACCGTCCACGGATTGACGGCTGAGATAATCTGCCTCCCAGTTTTCTACGCCAGGGATGTGGACTGCGGATATGGTGGACTTGGAGTCCTCCGCCCATTGAAGGATGCGTTGGACCTCCAACATTGCCAGGCGGCTGCGTGTCCCGCCTTGGTGATTGATGTAGGCAACCGCTGTCGCGTTGTCTGACTGGACTCGAATGTGCCTGCCCGCCAACAGGTGGTGAAAGGCTAGGAGAGCTAGAAGCACAGCTCTGGTTTCCAGCACATTGATTGAAAGGGCTGACTCGGACGGAGTCCAAGTGCCCTGAGCTCTGTGGTGGAGATGTACCGCTCCCCAGCCGGATAGGCTGGCATCCGTGGTGAGAATCACCCAGGACGGAGCCAGGAAGGAGCGCCCTTGGGACAGGGAGAGGGGTCGAAGCCACCACTGAAGAGAGCTCCTGGTCCGTGGCGACAGAGCCACTAACCTCTGTAAGGAGGAAGGCCGCTTGTCCCAACAGCGGAGGATGTCCAGCTGCAGAGGACGCAGATGGAACTGGGCAAAGGGAACCGCCTCCATGGAAGCCACAATTTGACCCAGCACCTGCATCAGGCGCCTGAGGGAATAACGGCGGGGCCTCAGGAGAGAGCGCACCGCTAGCCGGAGAGACTGCTGTTTGATTAAGGGCAACTTCACAAGTGCCGGCAAAGTCTCGAACTGCATCCCTAGGTACGTGAGACTCTGAGTCGGAGCCAGAGTGGATTTGTGAAGATTGACAATCCACCCGAATTGGGCTAGGGTGGCGAGAGTGAGCGAAACACTCCGCTGACAGTCTGCGCTGGATGGACCCTTGACCAGAAGGTCGTCCAGGTAAGGGAGCACTGCCAACCCCTGGAGGTGCAGGACCGCAATCACTGCCGCCATGACCTTGAATACCCGAGGGGCCGTGGCTAACCCGAAGGGGAGAGCCACGAATTTGAAATGATCCTCTCCTATCGCAAAACGTAACCAACGCTGATGTGACACTGCGATTGGCACATGTAGATAGGCATCTCTGATGTCGATGGACGCCAGGAACTCCCCTTAGGTCATAGAGGCAATGACTGATCGCAGGGACTCCATGCGAAAATGCCGCACCCGAACATGCTTGTTGAGAAGCTTCAGATCCAGGATGGGCCGGAAGGTACCGTCCTTTTTTGGAACTAGGAAGAGATTTGAGTAAAAACCTCTGAACCGTTCCTGAGCGGGAACTGGGACAATCACTCCGTTTGCCTTCAAGGACGCCACGGCCTGCGAGAAGGCGGCGGCCTTGGAGCAGGGGGGAGTTGAGAGAAAAAAATCTGTTTGGAGGGCTGGAAGAGAATTCTATCCTGTAGCCGTGAGATATGATGTCTCTCACCCACTGATCGGAGACTTGCTTTAACCAAGCGTCGCCAAAGTGGGAGAGCCTGCCACCGACTAAGGACGTGGTTGGAGCGGGCCGAGAGTCATGAGGAAGCTGCCTTAGTGGCAGAACCTCCTGCGGTCTTCTGCGGACACGCTTTTGGGCGCCAGTTGGATTTCTGATCCTTGGCTGAGTTAGCGGACGAGGCGGAAGGCTTAGAGGATGACCAGTTGGAGGAACGAAAGGAACGAAACCTCGATTGATTCCTACCCTGGGCGGGTTTCCTGGTCTTGGTTTGTGGCATGGAAGTACTCTTCCCGCCAGTAGCTTCTTTAATGATTTCATCCAGCTGTTCACCAAACAGCCGTGAACCAGCAAAAAGGGAGCCCAGCAAGAAACGTCTTGGAAGAAGCATCTGCCTTCCACTCTCGAAGCCACAAAATCCTGCGGATAACAAGAGAATTAGCTGAAGCCACCGCAGTGCGGTGAGCAGCCTCTAGCATGGCAGACATGGCATAAGATGAAAAAGCTGAAGCCTGAGCAGTTAAGGTAACCATCTCAGGCATAGATTCCTTGGTGAGGGAATGCATCTCCTCTAGAGAAGCAGAGATGGCTTTGAGAGCCCACACTGCTGCAAAAGTCGGGGAAAACGCGGCCCCCGCCGCTTCATACACAGATTTGGCCAGAAGGTCAATCTGACGGTCAGTGGAATCCTTAAGTGAGGTGCCGTCAGACACCGACACAACGGTCCGGGCTGATAGCCTAGACACCGGAGGGTCTACCTTTGGGGAGTGAGACCACTCCTTGACCACCTCAGGTGGAAATGGAAACCGGTCATCAGAACCACGCTTTGGAAAACGTTTGTCAGGGCAGGCCCTGGGTTTGGTCACAGCGGCCTGAAAACTGGAGTGGTTAAAGAACACACTCTTCACTTTCTTAGGCGAGGTAAACTGATGTTTTTCTGCCAAAGAGAGTTGCTCCTCTGACACTGGCGGATTGAGATCCAGCACAGAATTAATAGAAGCAATCAAATCACTAAGGTCCGAGTCACCCTCAGAGAAATCGATGGGATACATAGCCTCCGAGCCCCCAGTGAGGGCATCCTCCTCATCTTGAGAGTCAGCTCTTGAGACAGAGCCGTGGGATGGGGAGGGGGAGGAAACCCTGCGCCTTCTCTTAGAAGGACGGGGTCTGGGATGAGATGAGGAATCCTCCGTGAGCTCTGATGGACGGAGGTCAGAGGATAGGAGTCCTCTGTCAAGAGTATTAGAGGCACCCTGTGAGGGGGGCTGATGCATATTCATCAAAGTCCTGGACAAAAGTCCCATGGACTCAGCAAATGACTGGGATATGGACCTAGAAAAGGACTCTACCCAGGCCGGGAGTTCAGTCACAGGTGCAGCAGCAGCAGCCTGAGAGACCACTGGGGGTGAGACTCCAGGCTGTGGCACCGCCACGTTAGAGCAACCATCACAGTGTGGATAAATGCTCGGCTCAGGCAGCAGGAGCTTACATGCAGTGCATGCAGCATAAAGCTTTGGAGCCTTGCTCCTTGTGTGAGACATGCTGCTGGAGTGGGGGCTTTGCAGAGAATGAACCCCAGGGAGAATATACAGAGGTCCACAACCGGAGACCGGCTGTGGCTTACCAGACCGCTGAGCGCGGTGTTGTGTGCCCTCCAGATCCCGAAGCCCGGTCCCCCAGTGCGCAGCACCTCAGCAGAAATGCAGAATTCAGGATGTCCCAGAGCAGAGTGAACTCTGCCTAAGAAATGGGGCGTTCCTATAAAAGAGCGGGAACTGGAAGGCTATAGAGACCTGCAGGGAAGGAGGGACGCCCCAGCAGTGGGGAGTGTCCCTCCCCTGTGTAGAACGGCTGCCGGGAGGAGCCGAACCTGTCCCTCTGCATGAGTGACATGCGAGGGCAGGAAAACGAAACTAGGCCTCCGGCGAAGCCGGGGCCTAAATTTAATCGGCGAGGCCGACAAGCAGGCACAATCGGCGCGGTCTCTGGCAAAAGCTGGAGAACCCGCCGGAAAAGTTAAAAACAATCACATACAGCATACTCTCCCCATACAATAAAGAACCGGGACCCCCAACATAAACGTCTCAGGTACTTAGCTGCTGAGACGCAGGGCCATGTCCCTGGGGATGAGTGCTCCGGTCCAACAGAATCCTCAAGGGGCTGTGGATGGAGACCGGACTCCTGCCAGGCATGGAGACCGTGCTGGCTCCCACTTCAAGCCAGAGCCCAGAAGAGATGGTGAAGGAGCGCGGCATGTAAGGCTTCAGCCTTGTAAATCAACCTTAACAAACACAGTGGGGTGAGAAGGGACATGCCGGGAGTCCAGACATGGACCCGCTTTTCTTCAAACTCTTTCCAAAAGTCAAACAAATCAGATGAGAATGCCTGTGTGGATGTATGCCTCCTGACACAAAGCAATAAACTGGCTAGGACTGGCTACCAGGGGGTGTATAAGCTCAGAGGGAGGAGCTACACTTTTAAGTGTAGTACTTTGTGTGTCCTCCGGAGGCAGAAGCTAAACACCCATGGTCTGGGTCTCCCATAGGAACGATAAAGAAATTTGTAATTATAATTCAAATGCAGCAGGACAAATGCCAGCTATACCATAACGCTGAACAATCACACTGAGTCTCGTGCTACTTCTGGCATCTCTGCTACCTCTCTCCCCCTCAAATGAAGTTGTGTATTATTCACATACTACTCTCATCTTCTTCAGTACAGCAGTACAACACAATAGTGTCTGGAGGATTTGTTCAATGTTTTAGGGTTTTCTCTTTAATTTCTTTTGAGGAGCTGTGAGCTCTGACATATCACACTACCCTAAATCATCACAAAATGGCTGCTTCATTCCCCGCCTCATCTTTTATACAGGCTACGATAGTCCCTCCTTAGTGGTTGGACTATACCAAGTGAGTCTTCTGTGGCTGATGTAAGCTTCTGCAATGTGTAAAAATGAAAGCAGGCATTTTTTCGGTGATTTTTCTCAAATGAAATTGCAAATTGTTTCAATTCGGAGGGACCTTCAAATTTCATAAAATTCAAAATCAATCTGATTTACTCATCTCGACTATACACCTATGCTGCTCATGTCAGTATTGCACTGGAAAATATACCTATTTCTTTTGTATCAAGCTTCTAAACCTCCCAGATGAGTTGTGTCTCAGGGCTGACTCCAAGTGCCCTAGATGTCATACTGAAAATGTGATTCTTGCATATGTGATTTGAGAGTGTACATATCTTGAACCTCTTTTGGAAAAAAAGATATTGATTCTGCATCTCAAAACGTCCCATATTGTGCTTGTTGTCTCCATTGGTAGAAAATGTGGCGGAGAGTGAGATTCTTAAAGGACCAATCTAGAAAATCGATTCCTGGGGTTTGGAATCAACTGGCCTCTTCAGTGTTATGCCCCTGTACTGGATCGGTGCTTTTCTTCCCTCACCACCTAAACTCTGTCGGGCTCCATGTTGGTTTTGTAGATATCCCGGCATGAACCCATATGCCTGGGTCTATATAAGGCTCACCAAAACACACACCTTTGTCTTGGTATTAAAAACTCAGTGGTCCTAAGACTCTTAGTTTCTCTTTGCACTGCGACCTGCTCAGTATCTGTTTGTGGTCTCTAGAATGCCTCCTGCCTGCCTGTAGCTTCCAGTATCTCAGCTACCTGTCCTGGTTCATAAGTTCTGCCTGCCTGTGGTGTGCCGTATCTCAGTTATCTACAAGTATATGCAATGTCCAGGACATCTCCTGCCTGCCTGCGGTTTGACGTATCTCAGCAACTTCTCTGCAGTCTCCTGGAAGTATCCCACTTGCGGTTTTCAGTACCTCACCTCCAGGACGTCTAGTGTCTGGGTGCAGTTTCCAGTATCTCAGCACCCATCCTCACAGCTCAAGGATGTATCTTGACTACCTGCAGTTTCCAGTCCCTCAGCAATCTCTGCTCTGAGTGCCTCTGCCTTTTGTCTGCTCTGACGGTTGTGGCCCGAGTGCCCACCCAGACCTTGGAGGATCCACCTGACCTCTCAACCATAACTGAATACATAGCTAGATTGAATGTTATGTTGGGAAGTATAGTACATCATTAGAGACAAGCTGATTCTAAGGCCTCATTCAGATAACCCATGATATTTCCTGTACATAAAAAAGGATCCTTCTTCATCAGGTTTTTTTTTTAAATTGTATTTGGTCCATTTTCAGTCTTTAATATCGGTGTTTAAATTGATCTTTTTGTCTAAATAAAAATAATTATGTTGCAAAGCTTCTCCTAGCCACTACAATGTTCAAAGTGGTAATATACATATGGCAATATGTGTTGTCCATTGATTCCAGACCCATAGACCTGTATGGGTAATTTTTCACACCGATATTTTTTGCGGAGACATGGTTTGCAAAAAACAAAACACGTGAATTACATTGTGTGTGTATGAAAATCACAGTTAGAACATGTACATCTGAGTGAGGCCTAAATCTAAGACAATATGGTGTCAGTTGTTTGATACTCCCAGCCTCCCATCAAGTCATCTGTAAAGAATCTGTTTCAGTTCTCATGCCAGTCTAAAGCCTGCTTTACACGTTGCAATTTCGCATATGATATTGTATGCGATTTGCAATGCCCCCCATCGTATGTGTGGCACGTTCAATTTGTTGCCCGTGCCGCACAAACGATTAACCCCCGTTACACGTACTTACCTTCCATACGACCTCGATGTGGGCGGCGGAAGTCCACTTCCTGGAGTGGGAGGGACGTTCGGCGTCACAGCGACGTCACGCAGCAGCCGGCCAATAGAAGCGGAGGGGCGGAGCTGAGCGGGACGTAAACATCCCGCCCACCTCCTTCCTTCCGCATTGCTGGCCGGGAGCCGCAGGACGCAGGTAAGATCTGTTCATCGTTCCCGGGGTGTCACACACTGCAATGTGTGCTACCCCGGGTACGATGAACAACCTGACGTGCAATTCTAGAGAAAGGTACGATGTGTATGCGATGAACGTTTTAACGTTCAACCGCAATCGCACGTACCTGTCACACACTGCAATGTACCTTACGATGCCGGATGTGTGTCACTTACGACGTGACCTCGCCGGCACGTTGTAAGATACATTGCAGCGTGTAAAGCGGGCTTGAGTCGAACACTCTCTGATTGATGATTACTAAGTGTCATATATTATTGCATAACCTGTAATATATAAAGTTTTCTTTCCACACTGGACTTAGGATTGATTATGCAAAAATGTGTGCTATATATATATATATATATATATATATATATATATATATATATATATATATATATATATGTATATATATATATATATATATATATATATATATATATATATATATATACAAACAAACACACACATACACACACATATACACCTTTTTAAATAAATGTTACTCGCTTGTAACAGGGTTGGTGCCTCAGGATTGGAGGATTGCTGATGTGGTACCGATATTTAAGAAAGGTAAGAGGGTGGATCCAGGCAACTACCGTCCAGTAAGCCTGACATCAGTAGTATGCAAAGTTTTTGAGGGCATTTTAAGGGATGACATACAAAAATATGTTGCAGAAAATAATATAATAACTGACAGACAGCATGGATTCATGAAAGATAAGTCGTGTCTAACCAACCTGTTGGGGTCCTATGAGGGGGTAAGTGCAAACCTGGATATTGGTAATGCAGCTGATGTTATTTATTTGGACTTTGCAAAGGCATTTGATACTGTACCACATAATAGGCTTATACTAAAGCTCCAGAAGCAAGGACTAGGGGAAACTATATGCAACTGGGTAAGGAATTGGCTAAAAGATAGGAAACAAAGAGTAGTCATAAATGGTACATTCTCTAAATGGGCTATAGTCAGCAGTGGGGTGCTGCAGGGATCTGTGCTAGGACCAATTCTTTTTAATCTCTTTATTAATGACCTTGTGGATGGGATTGATAGTAAAGTGTCAGTCTTTGCTGATGACACCAAACTATGTAGGATATTAAAAACTGACCTTGATAGTACAATATTACAAAAAGATCTGGATAAGATGTCAGAATGGGCAGATACTTGGCAAATGAGATTTAATGTTGATAAATGTAAAGTAATGCACCTAGGACGGAGTAATCCTATAACTGCGTATACATTAAATGGAGGTAAACTCGGGACTACAGAACAGGAGAAGGACTTGGGGATTCTCATTACAAATAAGCTGAGCAGCAGCACTCAATGTCAGGCAGCAGCTGCTAAAGCAAACAAGATTTTAGGATGTATAAAAAGAGAAATTACATCTCGTGATCCCAACGTATTGTTACCCCTCTATAAATCACTTGTAAGGCCACATCTGGAATATGGGATCCAGTTTGTGCTCCACATTTTAAAAAGGACATTCAGAAGTTAGAGTCAGTTCAAAGGCAGGCAACTAGACTACTACAAGGAATGGAGACCGCCCCTATGATGAGGAATGGAGGCCGCCCGTATGATGAGGAATGGAGGCCGCCCGTATGATGAGGAATGGAGGCCTCCCATATGATGAGGAATGGAGTCCGCCCATATGATGAGGAATGGAGTCCGCCCATATGATGAGGAATGGAGGCCGCCCGTATGATGAGGAATGGAGTCTGCCCGTATGATGAGGAATGGAGGCCTCCCATATGATGACAGGTTGAAAAAGTTAGATATGTTTAGCTTAGAAAAAAGACGTCTCAGAGGAGATCTCATTTATATGTATAAATACATGTGTGGTCAATATAAAGGACTGGCACATGACTTATTTCTTCCGAAGACAATACTAAGGACCAGGGGGCACTCACTGCGAGTGGAAGAAAAGCGATTCCGACAGCTAAATAGGAAAGGGTTCTTTACAGTTAGAGCGGTCAGACTGTGGAATACACTACCACAAGAGGTAGTAATGGCAGATACTATAACAGCTTTCAAAAAAGGGCTGGATGATTTCCTCAGTACGCACAACATTGTTGGTTATAAGTGACTTAGTGACCAAATGTAGAACTGGTGGAGGAAGGTTGAACTAGATGGACCTAGCTCTTTTTTCAACCTTAGTAACTATGTAACTATATATTACTGAAAAAGAACAGTAAAAAAGCAACTCGCACTATAAGCAGATAAATGATTTCACCAGCGTCCTATAGTTTCCCTCATTCACAGCACACAAGTCAAAAGAAATGACAAAAAAAGTAAATTTTCTGCACATACTTACCTAGACCGACACTGCTGTTTTCCAACAAGTAGCCAAGATGCTCAAACATGGCCTTTTGATTTTGCCGACTAATTCTACAGAAATAGCAAAGGAACCTACAACAACTTGCCACCATCTTTGGGAACGCAATATGCTGCAATTTAAAAGAGAAAAAAAATATTTCATCTGTTTTACCAGGTTTTCATACATCTTAGAAGATTTGTACACGCAGCGATCAACCTACCTGAGATTTGTCTCCTCCCAGTACATTGACCATGACTTCCATAACGGTTTCATGCATCCCTAGAACTCGCATCAGGTTCGGATGCTGATAGAAAACCTTGTTGTTCATAATATCACTAAAAAGAATGGAAATGCTTAGAATACACAACCAGAGATCTGACATCCTTAGAAAAAATCAGCACTGTTGAGAGCTTTATGGAAAAAACTTTTTTTCTGTTCATTCATGAGGATTTTTCTTTAATCATCATGTTGCGATTATCCATTTTTTTTATATATCTTTAAAGTTGCAGAAGCTTTTTTGATATAGAGTTTTAGATTAATAACATAATACACTGTGTAACAGGTATACCGGCAGCCA
Organism: Anomaloglossus baeobatrachus; assembly: GCF_048569485.1. Lineage (NCBI taxonomy): Eukaryota > Metazoa > Chordata > Amphibia > Anura > Aromobatidae > Anomaloglossus > Anomaloglossus baeobatrachus. The sequence continues at coordinate 26,908,395 of NC_134364.1, read as the reverse complement.
CCACTAGGAGCTTAGCCTTAGACCACTTTCACACTGCGTTATAACCTACATTCACTGATCCGGTCGGAGCTTCCATCTGAACCCCCACACTTCAAAATGGGTTTTGGACGCATGCGCCGACGGGGCCTTTGACTATAATGTTGCAGACAGTCTCACCGTGTGCTCAGTCTTGCACCATTTTCAGGCACACACGTTTTCTGCAGGTGGACACCCAAACGCAGTCAACTACATCTGGGTGCCTGCCTCCAGAAAGCGTATACGCCCGAAAATGGTGCAAGACAGATCCCTTGTTGATTCCGTCTGCACCATTACAGTCAATGGCCCCATCGGTTCATGCGTCCGAAACCCGTTTTGTGGGGGAAGGTTGAATGGAAACTCCAATGGAACCAGTGAACGTAGGTAATAACGCAGTGTGAATGCGGCCTTATGCTGAACTAAGTCATAAAATAGTATGCAGAGCGCTCCCCCTAGTGGAAGCTGCAGACAGGCTGTGTGGAATCTGTCAGCAGGATCAGCCCTCCTAAGACATCTATTTGAGCATGTAGGTCATAGGAAGCTGAATAAAATTATATTTTGATATCTGTGATCCAATGTGTTATTCCAGAGAAATACACATTTTTCTTAATAACCTTCAGGGCTTATTGTCAATTAAAGGGGGTGTTACCAGTATGAGACATGTAACGACTGACAGTTTGCGCTCCTGATCCACATGTCTCACACTGGTAATGCTTTCTTTCAGTTAAAACAAACTCTGGAAGCAAATTATCTGGGAGATTTATGTCTGGCCCATAGATCTTAACATCCCATTTACATAATAACATATGTGGATTTCTCTGGAATGAGATACTGGATCACAGATATCAAGGTATCATTTGATTCAGCTTCCCATGACCTACATGTCGATCTAAATGGCTTAGGAAGGTTGATTCTAATGACAAATTCCCTTTAAAGAGGGCATTCTCAAGTTTGGAAGTTATTCCCTATTTTTGGATGGGGATTAATTTCCCGATCGCTGGGGTTCTGACTATTGGGACCCTTATCGATCCCGAGAAACCTGTTTGAATGGAGCGATCTTTGGCACTCCCATAAGACTGAATGGAGAGACCACAGCCCCGTTCAGACAGTACTATTTAGCGCCCCGGTTCTCAAGATTGTTTGGGAGCCCAGTTGTTGGACACCCAGCGATTAGGAAGTTATTACCTAACCCACTGATATGGGTAACTTTAAACTTGAGAACACCTCTTTAAACTTAGGTCCATACAATGAACTTCCAGCTCTATATAAAAAAAAATAATCTCTAGCTAAAAAAATTTGTTCCATTTTTCTAACAGTTGACCTAGAGTTATGATCGTAAAAGGTGGATAACTTTTGTAATTGCAAAACACCTACCCCAATCCATCAATCATAAGCATCTCCTCTTCTTTGCCCATTCTCACACTTAACAGTGAGCGTATCTGTCCCAGAGATGCCAGCAGGTTTATAGTATCTTCCACAGAGGCAGCGCTGATTGTATAGGTTTTCCTCATGGCCTGTAACAACTCCCCGATGCTGTCATACTGCCTGCGCAGGAGGCTGAACATTATACGCACAAGCTCCGGATCTTGAATGTGGTCCTCCTGAGCCCAGCGCACCATGGTTTGTGAGATGAGCTCTTTAAGTGTAGCTGGATGGCGTAAAGAAACCAAATATTAATATATGTTATATGAGAGGTCACTAAGTTTATCCAGAATCCAGAACAGAAAGCTATTCAGTAACACAATCCTTGATTTACCGGACTGTCCTGACAAAATTGGGACTGATTGTAAATGTAGGTTTACCCAGCATTTTGTCATTTAATACAAAATTGTACCATTTTCTCATTTGTTTTAGATAATTATTCTTTACAGTAATAAAGTGCTATAATGTATTCGTTTTAGAAAAAAAATGTACATTTTCTATTTTCATATACAGGTGAGCTACAGGAAATGTCTATCCTTGTGGGGACCACCATTACAAAGGTGTAATACCTTCCTAATGGTGCTCCCCAGAAGGATAGACATTTCCACAGGTCCACTCATCTCTAGAAGAGAGCTCTGAGGGAAGTTTGGTTTAACGGTTCATCTGGATTTTAGATAAAGTTTGGTTTGGGACCTGAACTTGACCTGAAGCCCAATGGAAGTCACTAAGTGGGCAGTTCGGGTTTCCACCTACATGCAGCCAGCCATAAACAGATCACTTCTGGGAGAGGATGGGCAGGGATTTTTCCTATTTTCTTCTTTTTGGGAGTGTACACACTAAGTCCAATCACAGTATTGATACCCCTAGTGTGCGCCTTTCAAACACTGCAAGCGGCTCACACTGGGCCGAGCACTAAGGGTATCCAAGCACAGCGATGCTCGTGTGAGGGGTGTTCATATATAAAGCACACAAACTCTGTTTGTAAAGTCTGTGTTTGGTACAAACACCGAACCTTGGGTTCGCTCATCTCTACTCTCTACATGCTACATTTGATAGTTGATAGGGCCGACACCAGAATGGATCATCACCATCAAGAAGACATGCAATCAGCCAGAGGTTATCCAGTCGCAACACTTAAGGGGACAGTGTGGCAGGGAGGAAGCTGCAGAGGACCATCCCTACTCCGCGCCTGGGACCACGGATTGGTTTTGGTCTGATAAATGCATCCCTGACGGTCAGCCCTCATTTGGACGTATTCATTCTAGAATTACCGTGTCGTGTTTGAAGCAATCAAAAGAACTATGACTGCTTTAATGAGCCATTCGCAGTTTCCCTCTACCACATGCATGGCTTAGTCTTTGAGACAAATGCTATATTTGATGCAGTGTACATTTTAGTACCAGCTGCCTACCACTAGATGTCACTATCTACTTTGTCACAAATCTTGGGGAACGAGTTCTTGGATTGTTGAACATGTACAGTAAGAGAATGCTTCATCAGAAATAGTGAAAATCTAAAGCTTGTGCAGTTTACGAAGGGGGGGCGTTAATGAAGTATTGTGTCATACAGTAGATCTTTATCTGACATGAATACTAGACTTAGTAGACTAACAAATATGAACACTTTGCTAATTCACTGGGGTCCTTTTGTAGAGGAGATCTCAGACAAATTGAACCCATATGGATGAAAAAGCCGGCGATAATGATTCTTCCTCCCCAATCAGCTGTCAAGCATTGGGATATTATTATGGTGCATATCTGGAAATCACTGCAGGTGAGAAGTTTAAAGAAATTTGTCCGGTTGCAAAGGGTATTTGGATGGTAGACAACTTTTCCATATGTCCATCAAGCTAAAAATTCGATACGGTGATAGTAAAGATTTATGACTGCTTACAGAAACTGTAGGAGTATCGGTATCCAGTAGCAATTTGCTTACACCAGCACAACGTCTTCAGTAAGAAACGACCATGAGCATCTGAATTATGTGGCAGCACTTATATGTGGTGCGCCCAAGGAATCCGAGTCATCTCAGTGTGCAGATGCTTCAGGGGTACCGACAGGTGGTACCATCCCCTCCTCAGCTATAAACAACTAGTTATTTTTTCACACTGAATGTCTAACGTTATTGAAATCGGATGCCTCTGACCGCACTTAAAATTAGTCCTGAGAGCCGACTCCTGACCATGATCTGGGAAGCTCTGCGTTGGGTGAAGCTTTCCGTCACTCTAATAAGATCCTATCACTTTAATTTCAGTTTACCATCAGATATTAGCAGAGATTGTAAAGGATTAACTTCTTGCATCAGATGTCGGCAAAACCTGCCGCAAGCAGGGACATAGCGTCAGTAATCTCCGGCATTAGCAGATGCTATGTGAGGGGCTTAAGGCACTCTCATCACCTTTCATCTCATTAACTCGCTCTGGTTACAGTGTAATATATTTTTTAACCTGTCAGACTTTTAGCACTTTCTTTTTGTGCATTTTTTTTTTTTACTACTTACTAGGAGATTTCTCCTCCACCTCTGCTGGATCCTGCTCTTCAGTCTTTGGCCTCCCTTTGATTTTATACACCAGAGATCGAAGACGACCTGTCCACGATGTATCTTCTTCCTCCTCCTCTTCTTCTTCAAGAGGAATTCCTTGAATTAAAAAAGTTGAATATTAAGAAATGCAATATATATATATATATATAGCATTGTCACAGTTTGATTTATTTATTCTCTAATGGTTTTCCTTCCTCAGTTTTTAACTTTTCTTGTGATGCATGTGATATAGAAGGGTTAATAGTTTCTATATTTCTTGATTTTAAATATTTTATTGTTCCATTAGTATATCTGGTGTAGGTTCATAGCCATTATGGAGCCTTCGGAATAAGAAACAAGCTCAAGGATTATTATTGTCTGCTAAATGTTCTTCTTATCTCATATGCATGACTCTACATTTTTGCTTTTCTCAAACTTAAAGGTCATATGATCAACTTGTAAATTTCCAGCTAGAAGCCTTTTTTGCAATATCACATTGCTCTGTAAATGGAATAAATAATCTGTAGCTTGGTTAAATAAACAGAAAACTGATCATGCTCACATGAATGCAGGTCTTTTCTCCAAGCGCTCGATCTTGATTAGGCCTGAAGAGGCCTAATTCAGAGGACCTCACTGGTGAGCCCATAAGCTGACTTTTGAAACACAGAACAGCTATAACAATGGGGAATACATGTAAATGATGTCTTTGCTCACCTGTTGGGGATTTTTTTATCATGTACCTGGATGACATTCTCATTTATTCTCTTGATCTCAGGTCACACATGAAACATGTTAAACAGGTTTAGCAGATATTCAGGGCAAACAAGTTGTATACCAAGATAGAGAAATGTGTATTGGCTGTTCAGGAACTGCTGTTTTTGGGTTATATTGTTTCCACTTCTGGGTTTAGGATGGATCCCTCCAAGCTGCAGGCTATTCTATAATGGAATCGTCCTGAGAATCTTAAAGGTACTGCAACAGTTCTTGTGTTTTGCTAATTATTACAGTAAGTTTTTACAGTAAGTTATTACAGTAAGAGAATCTTTTTTAAGATTGTAGCAATAAATTACATTGATGTCTCTTGAACTGCATACACATGGGCCTCAAATGCCACATATATAGTAGTCAGGAAGGTAGAGAAACACTTTTTTGTGCATGAATTCTATCCCTATTTTTTTAACGGATAGAACTCATACACTGTGTAGTCTATGGCGCTGTTCCCAAGTCTGATTTTATTTAGTGGATTGAGTGCTCCTCCTAAAATCGCAGAGACATGTCCAATATAGATCAAAGTGTCGGATCAAATTTGGCCATGTTAAGGCCGCTTTACACGCAACGACATTGCTAACGAGATGTCGCTGAGGTCACGGAATTCCGTGACGCACATCAGGCCTCGTTAGCAACGTCGTTGCATGTGACACTTCTGAGCGACCGCTAACGATCCCAAATACTCACCAAATTGTTGATTGTTGACACGTCGTTCATTTTCCAAATATCGTTGCTCGTTTGGGACGCAGGTTGTTCGTCGTTCCTGAGGCAGCACACATCGCTACGTGTGACACCCGGGAACGACGAACAACAGCGTTCCTGCATCCTCCGGCAACGAGGTTGGAGTGACGTTCATGAGGCTGCTCTCCGCCCCTCCGCTTCTATTGGTGATCTGCTGTGTGACATCGCTGTGATGCCGCACGGACCGCCCCCTTAAAAAAAAGGTTGTTCGCCGCCCACAGCGACGTCGTTAGGAAGGTAAGTTCGTGTGACGCGTATTAGCGATATTGTTCACCATGGGCAGCGATTTGCCCGTGACGCTTGCACTACGGGGGCGGGTGCTATCGCTAGCAATGTCGCTGTGTGTAAAGCAGCCTTTAGTCTATGGGGTCAGTGAAAAAAAAAAATCAGACCACCCTCGGATGCCATCAGTGTTCTGTCTGTTTTCACAGGCTGCTAGTTAAAAGAAAATAAAGATTTTTTTATTTTTTCAGCCTACAAAATCTTATGTAATTTGTAACACACGCTGACGACATGCTGACGACACTCTGAACAAAATCACTGCTGAAATTAGGACCATTTTCTTGTATGTGAAAAAAATATATATGTCTGAATGAGCCCTTAGGCAGTATTTACATGTCCAGTAATCATCCATGTAAAACGGATTCAGTAAACAAAAAAAACTGGAATAGTTTCAAACTAACGGAAAACTTTAAAAGTGATCTGTTCAAACTGACTTCAATGATTTAACAAATGGATCCACCTGCAGTAATTTTCTTTTTTCAGCCAGACAAAAAGTTGTGTCTGCACGACGATTACGAAAACTGATTGTGTTTGGGAACGAATCAGTTTTGTAGTGCATCAGTTTATCACCAGTTTGAAACTGATCAAATTTCTTTGTTTACTGGATTTGTTCCAAACAGATGATTAATGGACACAGGAACTCAGTCGAACTTATAAGTAGGGTCTAACTACCAGGCCTCTCACTAATCTCCAGAATGAAGGGTCTTCTTCCCATCGGTGCATTGGGGCATCCACTAAGCAAAGAACAACAATGCAGGCCGGTTCACTTTAAGTTAGGACAAAATTATTCAGAACATTATGAAATATCGTGCATACCGAATAACTTTTGAAGATACAGGAATATTACTAGAATGTTTTAAAGGGAACCAATCACCAGGATTTTTGTATACAACCTAAAGCCAGTGCTATACTGGCGCTATCAGGCTGATTCTATACATACCTGCAGTGGTCAGCTCGGATGTTTAAGTTTTGAAACGCAAGAAAGTAAAGTTTATAAACTCCTCAGCTTCTTGAGTGACAGCAGCTGAGGAGCAGATAATATCTGGGGGGTATTCAGAGTTATCCCATCCTCCTGTTTGAATTAACATAAGTATTATACAATCAAATTACTTTTTCCCTTGCAGGATCTGTGTGAGGTCATACCCATGTGACCAGAATGGGTGGGGCCTCAGCCAACAGAGAAATGTTGCTTAGTGGTATCAGTTTTGTTGGCTGAAACCCCGCCCCTTCTGGTCACATGGGTTTGACTTCCCCACAGGTCCTGGAAGGCAAAAAAAAAAAAAAAAATCGATGGTATAATACTGATGCTAATTCTAACAGGGGGAGGGGATAACTCTGAATACCCCCAGATATTATCTGATCCTCAGCTGCTGTCACTCAAGAAGCTGTCGATTTCAGAAACTTTACTTTCTTGGTTTTCAAAACCTAATCATCTGAGCTGCCCACTACAGGTACGTAGAGAATCAGCCTGATAGTGCCAGTATAGCACTGGCTTTAGGTTATATACAAAAATCCTGGTGATTGGTTCCCTTTAAAGAAGTCAGCCAATGAAAAACCTGTGATAGGTATAAAATGTATGAGGCTGACACATGACTATAACAAGCACGAGCCTCTCGATCCTCCATATGTCCAGCCGCAGTGAGGAGGTTGTCACACATGAGCACTTGACGGTCTAAGTGGCTGATAGACACAAATCAGTAAGGGTCTCAGTGGCGGGGCTCCTAGCCATCATAGATTTTGAAACTAGCCAATAATTTTATTGGGATAACCCCTTTAAAAACGTAATTTTGAATTAAGGGCCAAGGGATTTTTTTTTTATTTTGTGCCTATCTGCATCCTGTTAGCCAAAAAGTGCAGCTGTCTGAGGCCTAGTTTTTATTTTTTCAGAAGGCCTTCTCCAATTCTGGCTGTTACTCTAGAAGTGTAGTGGTCAATCAAAACCACTTGACAACTCTTGATTGCTGTTGTGTCTGCATGATCTATGATAATATGCAGATTTTTTCATTTTGCTAAAAAAACAAAAACAAAAAACAGGATTAAAAACACATGCCATTTGCAGAAATTATTTGGGTCTCCCTTGAATTATGAATACTGGAGAATCTTTTTTATTTTTTAAATGGTAGTCCACTTTCCCTTGTAAATAGGGCATGACCATGATGTTTGGCTAGTATAAAGCTATGTAAGGGTACATATTTGTGAAACAAATACAATGGTAAAGTCTACTTACTAATGTGGCCACATATTAATCAAAGACTGAGGTCTAACCCTTTTATGACAAATGACCCAACCAGAAGAAACATTTCCGAGTAGAAGATGTGTAGCGCCAGCGATATTGAACTAGTGCACAATCCTGGTGCTAAGTTTCAAGAATTAAGTCAATTTTGAAAAACAGAATCTTAGGTAGCCCACAGCTAGAGGGGTCACATCTTGGTAGCCCCACAAGTCATAATTACCACAATGCATTAGAAGATCCTCGTGGAACTCGTACAGTTCGTCCCGTATATCTTCAGGACAAGGACTATCTTCATGTAGTTGGAAATTTAGAAGCATGTTAATCTGAAAATTGAAAAAAAATAAATAAATAAAAAACAAAATATATAGTGATTTTTATCTACTATGAACCTGGAAAAAAAATGAAAAAGACTATTTTGGCAATAACCTGTTCCTGAGGAGGAGAGCGGAACTCCCTTGTTTTCTTGGCCGTCAGAGCAGCAGACATGTTCAGCGCCTGCATCAGTTCATTGTAACGAAACTTCTGATTGTACTGTAGCTTTGACACAAAGTTATCGGAGAAGGAAACAATGGACTCCACACGATGCTTCAGCTCACAGTCACAGAAGTAATGAAGTAGCTCACACATCTAAAAAAAAAAACAAGAGAAAGGAACTCAATGCCACATATGGGGTCCAAGTGACCCTTTTATTGGATTCGTCTATTTAGGATCGAAAAGGTGGCAAGCATTTTTACATCTACATTCGAAATGTTTGATATAAAATGTTTGAGGAATTGTGTTATCAAACTAAAACATCTAGGTCTGGGTTAAACAACTGATGGGCTGAGGTCCAAACACTGACTGGGGATGCCAACTGATCAGATGTAGCCATGGATGCACTAGAATAAAGCAGTGTCCTATTTGATGGTGCTAGGATGGCAGGTGGAGATTGTAAAAATGCCTCTACAGGCACTACAGACAAGGAATGGTGCTAAGCCATCAGCATAGGACCACCAGCCTGCTGCTTAGGACATCCGCCAGGTCATTGGGAGCTCAGACAAGTTGCTCTTTGAGTCCAATCCCTCCTGTCTCATACCGGTTTCTGACAACTAGAAGTTGGAGACATCTCTACCAGGACAGGTAACTCCTTGCTAAATGAGGGTTGCAAAGGAACAGTAGGATGTTAAAGTGTCCAAGGTGACCGACCTCTGACCTGACATAGGATCGAATTAGTCTCAGACAGTGGTGTCATCATGATATTGTAATAATTTCGGCCTTTGTCTCAAGTGATGGGCTGTGTAACATATGGCATTGGCTGTGGATTCCCCACATATTTTAATAAATGTAGGGGTGTACTCTGATTTTCCCCCACAAAATGATACATTTTAGTGTAAATACTTCTATAAAGTTTGAGAAAGGATAAGAAAATGACACTTACAGTTTACTTGTGTTAGTTTGGACATTTACCAGACCACACACACTGGAAGGTGAACTATAATGCTGCAATGATTTAGAAATTCTTATTGCATTAATGGATAAAATATTTTGCCTGGAAAAGTGCCTGATAGGTTTCTCCTTGCGTGTGTGCATGCAAATACTTTGTAATACCAGAGGATAGGACAGTCCCGATTGGAGTGCACCTTGTTGCGGTGAGATGAATTTTACACTTTTTTTTATCAAAAACAGCGTTTACCAAGTACTCTATGCTATTTACATATGCTATTAGTATTTACTTACAAGAAAGTATATACCATACTTTTCGTTTTATAAGACGCACTGGATTATAAGACGCACCCCAAATTTAGAGGGAAAAAAAAGGGAAACAAAAAATATGGCGTTTGCCTCATAATCCGGTGGTGACTTACTAGAGGGGGGGGTGGGGCGGAAGGGGTCGTGGAGCGAGGTCACATCAGGCTGGGGCGGTGCTGGAGCAGGGCGATGCTGCAGGCGGTGCGGCAGGTGTCCAAGAGGTTCGCTGATGGCGCTGTGAGGCAGGAGGAGCATCCAGAAACTGTCGGCGGTACGGACTTCAAAAAAATGCGTCTAGAGTCAGCGCATTGTGCAGATGGAGCTCTCGGCTCACTGACAAGCTGAGATCTGATCTGCACATGCGCCGCTAGCAGTACTATTTTCCTTAAGTACGCTGCAAAGTGATAAATGGGCCAGAAGCGGCGCATGCGCAGATGAGATCTTGAGTTGAGAGCTCCATCTGCACATGCACCGACTCCAGGAACCATTATTTGAAGCCCGCACCGCTGACATTTTCAGAATGGCAGCCCCTGCCTCAGAGCCCGCAGCACAGCGCTCCGCTTGCAGTATGCCCGCGGCAAGCCCGCAGCACAGCGCCCGTGGCCCGCAGCATCTTGTGACTCCTCTCCACATTCAGATTATAAGACGAAACCGTCATTTTCCTCCCAAATTTTTGGAGGAAAAGTGCATCTTATAATCTGAAAAACACGGTATTCATTTTGTTCCTATCTTAGGTTTTGTCTGTAAACTGGCCACAGTGTGAACATGCTCCTACAAGTTGCATGCATGCCCACTTATACTCCGGCTCATTTTTTTGTTTTTTTGACAAGGTCAAGACCAATCAGCAGCAGGGGGAGAACTCGCTGTCTGACTATTCTCGATCCATGGTGGTTCCTAAAGTATGTTTTTTTTCTGAAATGCCGCAGCGTTCAAAGTCAAACATACATGGCTGAAATAACGCAGCCAGTGTCTAATATATACAGGTCGTGGATCAGGCAGCATGTATCAGCTGTCAGGTTCCCTTTAATCACATGGGATAGGTTTGGTTTAGTACAAAATGGAAAAGAAGAAATACTTTCCATGTCTGGAATGTAATTAAATTCTAATAGCAACATATGATATGGTTGACATGGTACAGATCAGTTCCATTAGGCTTAAGCCGTAAAGGGAAGCTGCCAGAATGTTTAGTGTAACTAAATCAAATCCATGGGCATGTAAACCATGGAGACAGAAGTGTATACATTGCCCCAAAGCAAAGTGCCAGGGTAGAGAAGAACCAGTTTGGAAAGTATATGCAAATGAGCCTGGAATCTAAAATCTCCTGCTCCATCGGTGCTGATGCAGCACATGAGCGACGCCATCCAAGAATATGACTTCACATGTGATGCCCATGTTATAACAATGGAACAGAGCTGTCAATCTAGTTGGTAGTACTGAGGTGGGTCAATGCACACTCTGAGCTTCTGCCCCCCCCCCCATGCACCTCCAGCTTAATTTGCATATTCATTACAGCCAGGTTTTCTCTGTGCTGGCATATCACTTTGGGGCTATAAAGCATTGCAGCTTAGGTACCATGGTTACATCCTTGAGCAACTAATTGACTAAAGGCCCCGTCACACACAACAAGATCACTAACGAGATCGTTGCTGAATCGCAGTTTCTGTGACGCAGCAACGATCTCGCCAGCGATCTCGTTATGTGTGACACCTACCAGCGATCAGGCCCCTGCTGTGAGATCGTTAGTCGTTGTCGAATGGTCCGGACCATTTTCTTCAAAGGCGATGTCCTGCTGGGCAGGACGCATCGCTGTGTTTGACACTGTGTGACAGGGTCACAGTGACTGCTGAGATCGTTATACAGGTCGCCACTGCGACCTGTATCGTTACTGCGTCGTTGGTAAGGTCTGACTGTGTGACATCTCACCAGCGACTTACCAGCGATCCCTATCAGGTCGTGTCGTTGTCGGGATCGCTGGTAAGTCGTTGTGTGTGACTGGGCCATAACTGTATGAGTGGTCATAACCAGAGATAACTAAGCTGCAATGCCCTGCACATGAGATAAGAGATATGGCTGTATCAGGAGAACTATACTACATTTCTAATTGGAGGTATTTGCTAATAATCTTATTATTACACCTATTACATATTGGGATAGGATCTTGAAGATGCGAATAACCCTTTAAATCCTAACTTCTGATTATTAATTAGGTTACCTGAAGTTTGACAGATTCTGGTAGCCGAGTCTGAAGAAGACCTTTAGCCGGAGCCTTGGCTTCCCTTGTTGCTTTCTCTCCAGCTTCCACATCTTTTTCCTCATCTTGTGCCACGTCTTCCTTCTCTAAATTCTCTTCTGTATCTTCTTCTTTGTGGTCACCAAAAACATTTGGATCTATAAGTAGCAGAATTTGGCGGACATCCTCATCCTCAAAATTGCCCATTATAAGAAGAGTGGCAATGAGCTTTAGCACTGGCACAAACTGGAATTCCACTTTGCCTCCCACAGGATCTCGGATATGGTCTCCGCTGCTTTGTACTGCCTCCGTTAGCATGCTGATAGCTTTAGACTTAAGGATGTCAACTGGAATCTCCGGGCCATTTTGTTGCCTTTCTTCTCCGGTTAATACAAAGCAAGGTATTGTGAAATGAAGATCAGATTTCAGGCAGGTACTACGACCTACCCCAGGTAAGCCATGCCTTTTCGACTCATCGGGAAACAGTCTAATTTGCCTGGTCTCATCCGTTATGGGAATGATAAACTCATTGTTCATCATTAGTTTTCCCTCCTTGGCAGACTCCAGGAAGATGCTAATAAGCAGGTTATAGAAACCAGATCTTAACAGACCAGGCAGGTATTGGTTATCAATGGTATATAGAAGTTGGGACTGATCCACATGGCTGCACAGGGCATGGGCCACACGATTGTTACCCAGAGCACACACAGCGCAATACAACTTCAGGGTGTGATAGTGAAATTTCATCAGGTCTTCCTGCTCAGAAAGCTCTAAAATGTCGATACACCTGATAAAATGTAGAAAAAAAAAATGTGTGATGGAAATAATTAACAACCATACACTGTATGCATATTTTAAAACATCATAGAACATTTGATTGATTCCAGCAGTGTCTCTGGATTATTGCTTTATAACCAATATCTAGTCATGTATTTACATTTCCAGTCAACTTTGTCACCAGATACCTTATTAAAGGGAACCTGTCACCAGTTTTATGGCCTATAAGCTGCGGCCACCACCACCGGGCTCTTATATACAGCATTCTAACATGCTGTATATAAGAGCGCAGGCTGCTGTGAGAACATAAAAAACAATTTATAATACTCACCTAAACCGGTCGCTGCGGTGCTGGTTGGCCCGGTGGGCGGCACAGTTATCTGGGACAGGCACCTCCTCTCTGGGCCATCTTGCTCCTCCGGCTTCTGAAGCCTCTGTGCATGACGCGTCCATGTCATACACACTCACCGGCACGGAGGTCCTGCACAGGCGCATTACAATACTTTGACCTGCTCTGAGCAGGGCAGATCATAGTGCGCCTGCACAGGACCTCAGTGCTGGCAAGTGTGAATGATGTGGACGCGTCATGCACACAGGCTTCAGAAGACGGAGGAGCAAGATGGCCGAGAGAGGAGGCGCCGGTCCCGGAGAACAGCGCCGCCCACCGGTCACTGCAGCGACCGGTTTAGGTGAGTATTATAAAGTGTTTTTTTATGTTGTCACAGCGGCCTGGGCTCTTATATACAGCATGTTAGAATGCTGTATATAAGAGCCCGGTGGTGGTGGCCGCAGCTTATAGGCCATAAAACTGGTGACTTCTCAACATGCGCACTAAGCCTAAACCCGGTGTCTGAGGCAGAGGAACGGACACAGGTATGCACTTCACCGGTGCTGATGACGCTGAGCAATGGGTATTTACTAGTATGTTAGCAAGTCCCTGTGGGTGTGCTACCATGCGTGTGCTAAGAGGGCAGAATGAGCGTAGGAACTAACACCCTTATGACTAGTCCCTTCACTCTTTAGCATATTATAAAAGATCTTAAGGAATTCTTGTTCCAAATATCCCTTTATCTATGCTACTAGATATAGGGACAGTTAGGCAGGAATTAGCAATATGCACCCAGAACTGATCGTGGTTCTGGGTGCATACTGCAACTCACAGGTTCCCTTAAGGTTAATCATGATCTAATTGGCCCACAGGAATACTGGTGATCCCCATAATGTCAGCCGGCATTTTGCACGAATTTTAGTGTAATGTGGTTACCTCTGCTCTGCTGGATAGTAAAGGAGCCATTATACTGGATGCGATTATACAGGCGGTGTTGCTTTCTACATGCTTCGGATAGAACCCACTCCTTCCTCAGGAAACCACCATCTGGTGGTGCAGGAAGAAGTGGGTTCACTTCTTAGAAACGCGTAGACATAATCATCGCATGCATAACCACATCTAGTATATTGTCTCCTTTCTTATCCATTCTGAAGCGCAGAGGAACCCACATTACTCTGGGCTTTCTGCACATCGCTGGCTGATCTTTCATCCGTGGTTTCTGCAGCAGCTGGACCTACCCTTGAGGTTTCATTGAAGGTTGTGTGAGACAAACCGAAAAAGATGAGTGAATGCGCCACATTATTTCTTTCACTGTTGTTAGATAAGACCCTTGTGTGCTTTTGCACCCACAGTCTTTTGATCACCTAATGTGCTAGAGTCTGGATCCAAAATTCTAACAAAAGACAAACACGCGTTTCCGGGTCTATTAATGGTTTGATTCAGAATCGGACCCAATCAATGATATGTCCGATGTTTGTATACATTACAAAAATCTGGCAACTAAATCAGTGATGACCCGGTTGTCAGTCAGTGCCGGGTGGTGGTTACGGCCGCCGCTCACTGTATACAGAGTCGTGAATGCTACTGCTCCGGCCGCCCCTCTATGGCTAAAAGCCGGAAGCTGAAGAGAGCGATAAAGTCCATCTCCCCCTGGTATTCAGGGTCTTAAGGCCCCTTTACACACAGACTTTCTAGTGATCCCACCAGCGATCCCAACCTGGCCGGGATCGCTACAAAGTCTCTGGTGAGTCGCTGGTGAGCTGTCAAACAGGCAGACCTGGCCAACGACGCAACAGCGATACGGACCTGCAGAGCGACCTAGCTAGTCATTGGGGACGTTGTAAAGCAGCTTTTTGAAAGGGAAGTCGCTAATGAAGTCGCTGTAAAGGCCCCTTTACACACTGAGACTTTCTAGCGATCATGCTGCACAGCGGGAAACAAAGGACCAAAGAATGGTCCTGAGAGATGTGTAGTGATCAGCAACTTCACAGCAGGGGCCAGGTCGCTGATGTGTTTCACACACTGCAATGTCGCTGGGGAGGTCGCTGTAACGTCACAAAACCGGTGACGTTACAGCGATGTCGTTTGCGATGTTGCAGTGTGTAAAGGGGCCTTTAGAGTGGCGGCCAAGCAACCTTAAAAAGTTATTTACCTACAGATTAACCCAATATCTGTAGGTTGATAGAGTTTTGACAGGTTCCCTTTAACCACGTGGTGTTTATATTAATTATCACCTGTTCTCCTCGGGTATATGCAGCGCCATCATCTGTAAAGGTTCCAAACACTGCACCACCCAGCCATGACGCTCGCTCACACGTTCAGTTTCCACCTTGAGGAAAATATTTGGCATACGGCTCCAGAGAACAGGTGTGATGGTCTGTACATCCAAACGAGGTGGGCATTGTGGCACTGGATTTTTCTCTTCACTCTTAAAGATGGCAGCTGAAAGGGGCATTGTGTTCTGTAAACCACGACATATGAAAATTGGGCATTACTAACATAGATACAAATAACGAAGAAAATAAATGATTGTGTTTCCGACAATAGTGATAACTTTAAATGGCAAAGTAGGGGATTAGGTAGTCATTGCTAATCATTTTAACCTCCAGGAAAAAGAACATCAGAAGATAATTTGGCCATTAAAGAGCATTATTCCTATGGTCTGATGAAGAAATCCAAAGTAACTATCAGCAAACACAGATCAAGAGCAACTACTCTTTCCTTACATGATGTTCTTCCATTATTCCTCCTGAACAGTTATTATTAAAGCGTAACCCTCATTTTAATATCTGAGGTGTTGCCAGTTGTAGAAAAGGGGTCTCTACACTCAGTGATGACAGCATCATAATAATGTGTAGGGCTCCTCTAGTTTGAGATGAAGAATGGTAACACCCAATTGTCAATTAATTCATATATACACGTCTAGGAGGAATGGCACATTGCAAAATTATAAAATCAAAAAACACAATCCAAAAGTATTATTATATATATATATATAGATATATATATATATATATATATATATATATATATATATATAATGTATATATATATATATATATATATATAAAAGTAAGTATTTAATGAAGCAGACATGTCGGAAGAAATGAAAGATGTGTATGTCTTTAATTTTTTTTTAAATTGCGTTATGTTTTACAATTTGGCGTGAAACCAATTCAAACCAATCTTGCCCCATCCAATAAAAAAAAAAAGTAAATGGTAACATATATAATTTCCACACAGGACCTCATGGGTGAGAGATGGCATTTGAGAAAAGTACAGTTATGATTTTTGGGGATCTCAGATGTCGTCCTCCATCGATCTAACAGTTATTACTAGACATGGGGGGCAGTAAAATGCTCGGGTCTCAAATCACGGAGGTCAGAAGCTCTGAAAAGGCTCATCTCGAGTAACAAGTATAATGGAAGCCACCTGATTAGGCACTTCGACTCTCTGCCCACAAAAAGCCAGCCATAAACAGAGCATTTTTGGGAGGAGGCCAGGGTTTTTTTTTTTGTTTTTTTTTTTCATTTGATTACTATTTGCCAAAGGCAACTAAACCCCGGAACTAAAGGCTTAAGGCCCCGTCACACTAAGCAACATCGCTAGCAACATCGCTGCTAACGAACAACTTTTGTGACGTTGCTAGCGATGTTGCTGTGTGTGACATCCAGCAACAACCCGGCCCCTGCTGTGAGGTCGTTGGTTGTTGCTGAATGTCCTGGGCCATTTTTTAGTTGTTGCTGTCCCGCTGTGAAGCACAGATCGCTGTGTGTGACAGCAAGACAGCAACAACTAAATGTGCAGGCAGCAGGAGCCGGCTTCTGCGGACACTGGTAACCAATGTAAACATCGGGTAACCAAGAAGCCCTGTCCTTGGTTACCCGATATTTACCTTCGTTACCAGCCTCCGCCGCTCTCACTGTCAGTGCCGGCTCCTGCTCTGTGCACATGTAGCTGCAGCACACATCGGGTTAATTAACCCGATGTGTGCTGTAACTAGGAGAGCAAGGAGCCAGCGCTAAGCATTGTGCGCTGCTCCCTGCTCTGTGCACATTTAGCTGCAGCACACATCGGGTTAATTAACCCGATGTGTGCTGTAACTAGGAGAGCAAGGAGCCAGCGCTAAGCATTGTGCGCTGCTCCCTGCTCTGTGCACATTTAGCTGCAGCACACATCGGGTTAATTAACCCGATGTGTGCTGTAACTAGGAGAGCAGGGAGCCAGCGCTCAGTGTGCGCTGCTCCCTGCTCTCTGCACGTGTAGCTGCGTGCGGTGGTAACCAAGGTAAATATCGGGTTGGTTACCCGATATTTACCTTAGTTACCAAGCGCAGCATCTTCCATGCGGCGCTGGGGGCTGGTCACTGGTTGCTGGTGAGCTCACCAGCAACTCGTGTAGCCACGCTCCAGCGATCCCTGCCAGGTCAGGTTGCTGGTGGGATCGCTGGAGCGTCGCAGTGTGACATCTCACCAGCAACCTCCTAGCAACTTACCAGCGATCCCTATCAGGTTGTATCGTTGTTGGGATCGCTGGTAAGTTGCTTAGTGTGACTGGACCTTTATTAATAAAACTTAACTTTAATTTATTCAGAGATTAAATGATTAGATAATGTGCACTGCACAGTCATTTAAGAACACTCAATGAGGGACAGTTAATCCTAATTCCTTTATGGAGATTTTTATTCTTATCTCTCCTACTATAATCGCATTATGGCCTCGTATTGTTCCTCATCAACAGCCATTATTAGTAGACACTGTCCTAAAGGCCGCTTTACACGCTACGATTTATCTGATGATATGTCGTCGGGGGTCACGGTTTTGGTGACGCACTTCCGTCATCGTTAGTGACGCCGTTGCGTGTGACACCTACGTGTGACTCCGAACGATTGCAAATAGGGTGAAAATCGTTGATCGTTGACATGTCGTTCAGTTTCAAAATATTGTTTGTCGTTTGGAACGCAGCAGCTATGTTTTACACCCTGCCAACTATGAACAACATCCACACGACCGCCTTGGTCAAACAATATATCGCTGAACAATGTAGCATCGTGTGTGAGATGTGTACGTGTGACCGCTACAAAACGACCTATAAGCGATCTCGGCGAATCATAATAACGATTTGGCCGTGTCACATCGCTAACGAGATGGCTAGCGATATCGTTGTGTGTAAAGCAGCCTTAACACTAGCATTTAAAATTTTAAAGATCAAGCCTTCCCAACATGTTTGAACTATAAAGGTTTCATCAGGGAACATATGAGGCTCACACATTCCTTGATGAAGCCTGTATAGCTGAAACATGTTGGTCGAGGCTTGATCTTTATAATTTACAATGTTAGTGTTAGGACAGCTGATTTATGAACTATTTAAGGTTTTTTTCATTTGACACACTCCATCCGAAAACATTGCTTTATCCCCCGTGACAGCCAAAGACTGCAAATTGCTCTCCCTACCTACCCACCTGCACACATTATGCAGTGAATCAAACCTGTGCTTTGTGGTTGTTATTTCAGGGACGAAACATCAGAGCACCCGCGACAGTCGGCCGAGCATCAAACAGTGCCGAGCACGCTCGCTCATCGCTAGTCATTACTTACCAAGTGGATAGATGGCAATTTGCTGTAACTATATAACCTTGTTTAGTGCCTTATAACTTAAAGGGTCATCTCAGCTCAGAAATCGTAACACTGGCTTATGAATCAGCTGATTATTAATGAGAGATACGCAGTCAGTAATACAAGCAGTCGATCGTAAAATAATTAAATTGCTCCTAATTGTATGCTCTATGGCGGGTGAAAGGTTAATGCAAACAGAAAACAATACCTTTAATTTCCCAAGTTCAAACTGGAAGAGATTAGTGCTTGTCGGCTGAAGAAAAACTGCTGGGAACAGCTTGGTGTTTGGTTCAACCTAATAAAGGGAAAATGGATTTAGTTCCGTTAAAACCATCATCTAACACAACCTAGTAATTCCTTCTAAGTGAGGCATTATTCCAACACAAC
Source organism: Anomaloglossus baeobatrachus (assembly GCF_048569485.1). Taxonomy (NCBI): domain Eukaryota; kingdom Metazoa; phylum Chordata; class Amphibia; order Anura; family Aromobatidae; genus Anomaloglossus; species Anomaloglossus baeobatrachus. Next base: position 26,889,349 of record NC_134364.1, on the reverse strand, counting down.
AGGAGAGCTCAGATTATTCACGCTGGAAGCCATAATATCTGTTGTGTGGTAGGAATTTGTCAATATTGTCTGCTAAATTGCCGTAATGGAGTTTAGAAATATGACAACGTACAACTTCCCGCAACTGAAAGTCTTAAAGAGGAATGGATACATTACTACAAGCGTGACAGCGGAAAAAGAAATGCTCAAGTAGAGCGTGGGATCTAGCTACGTCTACACAACCTGTAACTGATACAATCTCAACAAGGTAATACCCAACAAAATATCTTTTTAACAATATTTTACATTTTGTCCAAATAAGGAAAAGAATCACATTTGTTGACAGCGATGAACAGGTTTTGGACAAAAACAACGAGTTAGTACTGTAGACGTAGGTCTCCGGTGGAAAGCTATAACAGGTGACCATGAAGACATTTCCATGATCATGTGATTCAGGAGATTAAGATTTTAAGTAATAATCAAGATTAAGAATCAATATTTATTTTTTAAGACTTCTGCAATTCTCCCTTGCCGGCTGGATATCAGCTTCTGGGACACATTGTAACTGAGGACAGCCACTTCTTGCCTAATCAGAGTTTGGAGTTTTTATTTCTGAACCCACTATGTCAGGATTGACCACGATTTCAATTAGATTGAGGTATGAGGAGTTTCCTGGCCACGGACACACAACCTCAATGATTTGTTCACTGAGTCACATCATTATCACTTTTGATGTGCCGTCATGCTCATTTTCATCACTAACCTGCTCTAGAATGGTTATGAGAAGTTGTTGTTTAGATGCAATTATTTATTCATGGCAGAGTTCTTGGGTAAAATTGTGAGTGAGCCCCTTCCATGGATGAAAACCCACCACACATGAATGGTTTGAGGATGATTACTGTTGGCAGACACATGGCACCTGATACCGCTCACCTTTTCTTCTCCGAACAATCATTTATCCATATGTCCCATACAGTCTGAAGAAGGTTTCTTCAGAAAGAAGGGAATTTTGTTTACTTACCGTAAATTCCTTTTCTTCTAGCTCCAATTGGGAGACCCAGACAATTGGGTTGTATAGGCTATGCCTCCGGAGGCCGCACAAAGTATTACACTAAAAGTGTAAAGCCCCTCCCCTTCTGCCTATACACCCCCCGTGCTTCCACGGGCTCCTCAGTTTTGGTGCAAAAGCAAGAAGGAGGAAAAAAATTATAAACTGGTTTAAAGTAAATTCAATCCGAAGGAATATCGGAGAACTGAAACCATTCAACATGAACAACATGTGTACACAAAAAAACAGGGGCGGGTGCTGGGTCTCCCAATTGGAGCTAGAAGAAAAGGAATTTACGGTAAGTAAACAAAATTCCCTTCTTCTTTGTCGCTCCATTGGGAGACCCAGACAATTGGGACGTCCAAAAGCAGTCCCTGGGTGGGTAAATAATACCTCATAATAGAGCCGTAACGGCTCCGTCCTACAGGTGGGCAACCGCCGCCTGAAGGACTCGCCTACCTAGGCTGGCATCCGCCGAAGCATAGGTATGCAACTGATAGTGTTTCGTGAAAGTGTGCAGGCTCGACCAGGTAGCCGCCTGACACACCTGCTGAGCCGTAGCCTGGTGCCTCAAAGCCCAGGACGCACCCACGGCTCTGGTAGAATGGGCCTTCAGCCCTGAGGGAACCGGAAGCCCAGCAGAACGGTAAGCTTCGAGAATTGGTTCCTTGATCCACCGAGCCAGGGTTGATTTGGAAGCCTGTGACCCTTTACGCTGGCCAGCGACAAGGACAAAGAGTGCATCCGAGCGGCGCAGGGGCGCCGTACGAGAAATGTAGAGTCTGAGTGCTCTCACCAGATCTAACAAGTGCAAATCCTTTTCACATTGGTGAATTGGATGAGGGCAAAAAGAGGGTAAGGTGATATCCTGATTGAGATGAAAAGGGGATACCACCTTAGGTAAAAATTCCGAAACCGGACGCCGAACCACCTTGTCCTGGTGAAACACCAGGAAAGTGGCTTTGCATGACAATGCTGCTAGCTCAGACACTCTCCGAAGTGAAGTGACTGCTACTAGGAAACCCACTTTCTGCGAAAGGCGTGCGAGAGAAATATCCCTCATTGGCTCGAACGGTGGTTTCTGAAGAACCATCAGCACCCTGTTCAGATCCCAGGGTTCCAACGGACGTTTGTAAGGAGGGACGATGTGACAAACCCCCTGCAGGAACGTGCGTACCTGTGGAAGTCTGGCCAAGCGCTTCTGAAAAGACACAGAGAGCGCAGAGACTTGTCCCTTAAGGGAGCCAAGCGACAAACCCTTTTCCAATCCAGACTGAAGAAAGGACAGAAAAGTGGGCAAGGCAAATGGCCAGGGAGAAAAAACCCTGATCAGAGCACCATGACAGGAATATCTTCCACGTCCTGTGGTAGATCTTGGCGGACGTTGGTTTCCTAGCCTGTCTCATAGTGGCAATGACCTCTTGAGATAATCCTGAAGACGCTAAGATCCAGGACTCAATGGCCACACAGTCAGGTTGAGGGCCGCAGAATTCAGATGGAAAAAACGGCCCTTGAGACAGCAAGTCTGGTCGGTCTGGTAGTGCCCACGGTTGGCCGACCGTGAGATGCCACAGATCCGGGTACCACTACCTCCTCGGCCAGTCTGGAGCGACGAGGATGGCGCGGCGGCAGTCGGTCCTGATCTTGCGTAACACTCTGGGCAACAGTGCCAGCGGAGGAAACACATAAGGGAGTTGAAACTGCGACCAATCCTGAACTAAGGCGTCTGCCGCCAGAGCTCTGTGATCGTGAGAACGTGCCATGAATGCCGTGACCTTGTTGTTGTGCCGGGACGCCATTAGGTCGACGTCCGGCATCCCCCAGCGGCAACAGATCTCCTGAAACACGTCCGGCTGAAGGGACCATTCCCCTGCGTTCCTGCCCTGGCGACTGAGAAAATCTGCTTCCCAGTTTTCCACGCCCGGGATGTGAACTGCGGAGATGTTGGAGGCCGTGGCTTCCACCCACATCAAAATCCGCCGGACCTCCTGGAAGGCTTGCCGACTGCGTGTTCCTCCTTGGTGGTTGATGTAAGCCACCGCTGTGGAGTTGTCCGACTGAATTCGGATCTGCTTGCCTTCCAGCCACTGCTGGAACGCTTTTAGGGCTAGATACACTGCCCTGATCTCCAGAACATTGATCTTAAGTGAGGACTCTTGCCGAGTCCACGTACCCTGAGCCCTGTGGTGGAGAAAAACTGCTCCCCACCCTGACAGACTCGCGTCCGTCGTGACCACCGCCCAGGATGGGGGTAGGAAGGATTTCCCCTTCGATAATGAAGTGGGATGAAGCCACCACCGAAGGGAAGCTTTGGTTGCCTGAGAGAGGGAGACGTTCCTGTCGAGGGACGTCGGCTTCCTGTCCCATTTGCGTAGGATGTCCCATTGAAGAGGACGCAGGTGAAACTGCGCGAACGGGACTGCCTCCATTGCTGCCACCATCTTCCCCAGGAAGTGCATGAGGCGCCTCAAGGGGTGTGATTGACCTTGAAGGAGAGATTGCACCCCCGTCTGCAGTGAACGCTGCTTGTTCAGCGGAAGCTTCACTATCGCTGAGAGGGTATGAAACTCCATGCCAAGATATGTCAGCGATTGGGCCGGTGTCAGATTTGACTTTGGAAAATTGATGATCCACCCGAAACTCTGGAGAGTCTCCAGAGTCGCGGTGAGGCTGTGCTGGCATGCCTCTTGAGAGGGAGCCTTGACCAGCAGATCGTCTAAGTAAGGGATCACCGAGTGACCCTGAGAGTGGAGGACCGCAACTACTGCAGCCATGACCTTGGTGAAAACCCGTGGGGCTGTCGCCAGGCCGAACTGCAGTGTCACGAACTGAAGGTGCTCGTCTCCTATGGCGAAGCGCAGGGAGCGCTGATGCTCCGGAGCAATCGGTACGTGGAGATAAGCATCTTTGATATCGATCGATGCAAGGAAATCTCCTTGGGACATTGAGGCGATGACGGAGCGGAGGGATTCCATCCGAAACCGCCTGGTCTTTACGTGTTTGTTGAGCAGTTTTAGGTCCAGGACAGGACGGAAAGACCCGTCCTTCTTTGGAACCACAAACAGGTTGGAGTAAAAACCGTGACCCTGTTGCTGAAGAGGAACAGGGACCACCACTCCTTCTGTCTTCAGAGTGCCCAGCGCCTGCAGAAGAGCATCGGCTCGCTCGGGAGGTGGAGATGTTCTGAAAAATCGAGTCGGAGGATGAGAGCCGAACTCTATCCTGTAACCGTGAGACTCCAGCCTCTCACCGAACAAACGGTCGCCAGAAAATGGCAAAGCGGTTAAGCACTTTTTGGAAGCCGAACCTGCCTTCCATTCCCGTAGCCACAAGGCCCTGCGTATTGCCACCAAATTGTCGGCTGCAACCGCCGTAGGCTCGCAGAGTCCAGGACAGCATTAATAGCGTAGGACGCAAATGCCGACGTTTGAGAAGTTATGGACGCCACGTGCGGCGCAGACGTACGTGTGAGTGCGTCAATTTGCGCTTGACCCGCTGCAATAGCTTGGAGAGCCCATACGGCTGCGAATGCTGGAGCAAAAGACGCGCCAATAGCTTCATAGATGGATTTCAACCAGAGCTCCATCTGTCTGTCAGTGGCATCCTTGAGCGAAGCCTCATCTTCAACTGCAACTATGGATCTAGCCGCCAGTCTGGAGATTGGAGGATCCACCTTGGGACACTGAGTCCAGCCCTTGACCACGTCAGGGGGGAAGGGATAACGTCTATCCTTAAGGCGCTTGGAAAAAACGCTTATCTGGACAAACTCGGTGTTTCTGGACTGTCTCTCTGAAGTCGGAGTGATCCAGAAACATACTCGTTGTACGCTTGGGGAACCTGAAACGGAATTTCTCCTGCTGAGAGGCTGACTCCTCCACTGGAGGAGCCGAGGGAGAAATATCCAACATTTGATGTATGGACGCGATAAGATCATTCACTATGGCGTCACCATCAGGAGTATCAAGGTTGAGAGCAGCCTCAGGATCAGAATCCTGATCAGCTACCTCCGCTTCATCATACAGAGAGTCCTCCTTCTGAGACCCTGAACAATGTGATGAGGTCGAGGGGATTTCCCAGCGAGCTCGCTTAGGCGGTCTGGGGCTGCGGTCCGTGTCAGAGACCTCACCCTGGGATTATGAGACACCCCGGGGGAACATTGTTGTTCCAACTGAGGGGAACCAGGGGGCAATGATTCCACAGTGCCCATGGTCTGAGATACCGTTCTGGACTGCAAGCTTCTAGAATCTTAGCTATAGTCTCAGAAAGTCTGTCAGTAAAAACTGCAAACTCCGTCCCTGTCACCTGGACAGTGTTAGCTGGTGGTTCCCCCTGGGCCCCCCTTAGCAGAGGCTCTGGCTGAGCAAGTGCCACAGGGGCCGAGCAGTGCACACAATGAGGGTCAGTGGAACCTGCCGGCAGCGAGGTCGTACATGCGGCGCAGGCAGCATAGTAAGCCTGTGTTTTGGCACCCCTGCCTCTTGTGGGTGCCATGCTGTTGTCTCCTCTGAGCAACACAATAGGGTATATAGCCAGAAATCCACCGTGCACCATACAGTGTAAAGTATAGCCTATAAACATATAATCTATAATTACACTTCTGCACAAGTGGGGCCAGCACCTCAGTTGCTGATTACCGCCCGCTTAAAGCGGTTGTGTGGGCACCAGAAATCCTGCCTGGGTGTCCCAGAGCTTGTCTCCCCTCTGCAGCGTCAGGGGAGCTGACAGGAATGGCTGCCGGCGTCCTGAGGAGAGGAGGGAGCCGTGGGCGTGACCCAGAAAGTGCGGGAACTGGTGCCCCACTGTGCACAGTGAGGGGGGTGGAGTATGCAAAGCATGCTCCAGCCCTCAGTGCTGCCATCCTGTACAGCGTCCCGCCCTTCACCTGACTGGCAGGGCTGAGGGCGGGAAGAAAAAGAGACTAGGCCGCAAAAGCCGGGGACTCGAGTTATAAGCGCGGTCGGCGCGGAAGTCCCCGGCGCACTAACAGTCCCAGCCGCGCCGCAGTGATAACAATGGCAGCGGCGGTCAGCGCGGCAGTCCCCATACACTAACACACTCAGCGACGCTGCAGTGTGTAATGGCACAAACGCAGTCAGCGCCGCGGTCCCCGGTGCACTAGCACACCCAGCAATGCTGGAGTGTTGCTGTGCGCGGTCCCCACGGGGACACAGAGTACCTCAAAGTAGCAGGGCCATGTCCCTGAACGATACTCGGCTCCTATCCAGCAGAGTCCTCAGGAGCTGTGGATGGAGCACGGTCTCAGTGCCTGGAGACCGATAGGATCCCACTTCACCCAGAGCCCTAAGGGGGATGGGGAAGGAAAACAGCATGTGGGCTCCAGCCTCTGTACCCGCAATGGATACCTCAACCTTAACAACACCGCCGACAAGAGTGGGGTGAGAAGGGAGCATGCTGGGGGCCCTGTTATGGGCCCTCTTTTCTTCCATCCGACATAGTCAGCAGCTGCTGCTGACTAAGCTGTGGAGCTATGCGTGCATGTGTGCCTCCTTCGCACAAAGCAAAAAACTGAGGAGCCCGTGGAAGCACGGGGGGTGTATAGGCAGAAGGGGAGGGGCTTTACACTTTTAGTGTAATACTTTGTGCGGCCTCCGGAGGCATAGCCTATACAACCCAATTGTCTGGGTCTCCCAATGGAGCGACAAAGAAAAACAAATTGTACTATAGTCCTCGGTAATAAAATCCCTGTACTTGCTGCACAATGTCAGCATGTTCTTGATGTTTTTCTTGGAAAGAAGTGGCTTCTTGATATCCTTCCTGACACCACATTGTGCACACAGATACACTGACACCTGCCTGCTGCCATTCCCGAGCAAGCTCTGCACTGGTCTTAAGCCCATCAAGTAGCTGAATCCTCTTTAGGAGACAGTCCCCTCTCATTTGCTGGATTTTCTTGTCATGAAGCCTACATCACAGCATTCAAACCTCTCTAGGTTCTTGAATACCAGAGAAATAGTTAATTTAGAGGTAATCTTACAAGAAGCAATGTGCTTGCCTTTAAAGCCCCTTTGAAGCAAAGCAATAATAATTGTACCTGTTTCCTTGTAGGTACCTATGGTTAACAAAATACAATGATTTTAAGCATGAGCCCTTTTTTTTAAAGCAACTAGTCTATGCCCGTCACATGCAGATTATTACAAACTTCATACTGACTGTCATGGTGGCATTGGGTTCTGTTCAGACTACAGATTCTGACACTCCGCCCAATAACTTCTCTGGCGTCTGTGACCAACGCACGCAAACTCAGGCATCGACCTGCAGAGTGGTAATTCATAGGCAGGCTAGCAAGAGTTAATCTCTGCTAGTCTGCTTGTTGTGCTTCCCTCCAATATGTGCTGGCTTGATCCTTCCATTTTAACTAGTCTGGTGAGATGTTGTGATCCAGACTATCTCGTGGTTCTTATACTTGTTGCTGAGTGCGGTTTTGGAGTTAATCCCCGTTGCATTTTTGTTGTTACCTTCCTGCTCTTGCTTTACTACTGAGTCTATCATTGTCTTTTCCAGTGTGTGTACAGTGTGTCAGAGTTTTGGTTTTCCCTTGTATGTCTTTATCTGTTTTCCATCACACTCCTGTCTTATCAATCACTGGTGGGAGGGGGATATCAGAGTAGTACTGGTCAGCAGCATAGCCAGGAATGGGACTTCAGCATCTCCACCATCAGGAGTAACCTCGAGGTTAGAGATAGCTTAGGGTTCCCTAGTGTGAGAGACAGCATAGGAGCCCTGTCCCCCACTATCCTAACAGTCACCTCATGACATTATCATTCCATCAGCATGACAACGTGAGATCATCGGCTTTGTCTTCGTTCGGTGGAAATGGAGTTCGTCTGATTAAGTTAATTTTCATGGGACAGAAATTGTTTTTTTTGCAATTCATCTGAGCAATCTTTATAACAATCTAGAGTTAATGCAAATTGCAACTATAAAAACTGAAGCTACAATCTTTGCGAAAACCAAAAACCAAAATTAGTGTCAGTCTTTAACCTACGGGAGATGACATTTGTACAGTGGTCATTAAAATAGGTTGACTGGTGCAGGAAAAGTTCTCTAGCATGAGAAACATTGTTTGTAGCCGCTTTTCTTTCTGTCCAAAAGATGAGGGCTCATAACACAGGTCACCTTCTATTACCCAAGAAGTCACCAATAGGGTGAATAAAAATGGGTTTACTGGGTTTTTTAAAAGGTTTTTTTTGTTTTTTTCTTTTTAACGTCAATCTCTTAGCTTTACCTTTTAGACGGAGGTTTGTTGGGGACCAAACCTCCACCCATACGGAATAATAGCATCATAAACTTTGTTGCTATTGTTGCACACGCAGGATCATTAATAAGATCAATATGCTATTTGGAAATTAACTAGGAAATGGAAAATACTGACAAGTGTTCAGCTCCATGCCAACTTCAAGTGGGGTTGCTTCTTTTGGACCTGTGAGCCCATTAACGTATCAGAACCTTGGCCCATATGAGAACATTTATACTAATGGGCTGGTGAAACCTGCCAATGTGCAGATCCAAATAATGCTTGGGTGCCTAAACTCTACAGGGGATCACAACTAAGTTATCCATCAAAGCGCGGATTGCTTCAAGGATTCTTCTGATGAAGTTACTGGCAGAGCTAGGATATTGAAACCCGTTATAACTAAAAGATGTAATAGATCCCTTGCAAATTATGTCTAGGTTTTCAATGTGTGGTGATGGCAGACATGGCGACAGTAAATCTATGTAGCTTACATAAGTTATAGAAATCAATTGGAAACAACGTGCATTAGTTACAGCCTAACAGCATGAATGGAAATACGATTTTGTAAAAATACCTGGTAGCAGGTCCCCAGATCTTTTCCATTGGCAGTAAACGACAGCAGCCCTGTGGCCAGATCCACAAGGCACCCAATATCAATATCTACGTTGCTGCGGCCTGATCTTTGCGAGCCAGTAGCAAGGTCACCTCCCCACACCATGTAACAATTGCTCCGTTTAACACTGAAAGTAAGGAAACAATAAGAAGATTATGTAGAATAACTTATTAGAGGAAGAATTGCTAATATATAACGATTTTGTATGTTTCTATTACTTAAAGAGGTGGTCCATTACTCAGCAACAGTGGCCACTTTACTGTAAAACTCATAGGGAAGACTTCTCAAATACCTTGTGTAGTACATTCTGCCTCTGAGCGGCGCTATTGCAGTCCACTCATCCCCATTACGTGACCCCCGGGCTCCATGACCTCTGAGATCCGGTGATATCACGTCAACTTCCAGTTTACCCGACATCACCGAGCCCGACCTCAGTCTTCCTGAATGGCTGGGTTGGGGGTGGAGTGTGACAGCTTGTCACAGCCCAGTGTCGCTCCTGCTTGTGGTGCTCTAAAGAAGAGCACGTGCGAGATGCTGAGCTGTGACAAGCGGTGAAACACCACCCACAGCCCGGTCACTCAGGGACCTGCTCAGGTACGTGCTGTGCAGTCCTATTTGTGCATATGTGAGGCCGTTTGGCACACTTTAAATAAAAATATTTTAGTGTAGGACTGCCTCAAGAGATTTGCCGTGACGTGGCGAGGTAGCTCGAAAAATTGCAATTTTTTGCCAAAAATCTCATTTTTCAAAGTACAGGTTGGAATGTTGGTACTGTGCACACTTTGCAAAACATAATATTTTGAGTAGCGGTCACTCAGGGAGACTGAGGTTGGGCTCGGTGATGTTGGGTTAACTGGAAGTTGACATGACATCACTTGATCTCAGATGTCACGGAGCCCGGGGGTCATGTGATGGGGATGAGCCACTCAGCAATACCGCCACTCAGGCGCAGAATGTACTACACAAGGTATTTGAGAAAAGCTTTCCCTATGAGATTTACAGCGATGTGGCCACTATTGCTGAATAGTATACCACCCCTTTAAAGAGTAATGAAAATATTATACCTTTTTTGTATTTGAGCGTTCTATTAAATGTAAGCAGATAGGTGAGGGTTAGGGCTCTCTGCCCCCCACTGATGACTCAAAAACACCCTTGAATGGTGCACAGCTCAGATCACAACAGCACATAGCTATTGCTTGAGTGCACCCACAGATTGGGGTACAGATTCAGCAGAAAGCATAGGCTGCGAAGCTTATGCTTTCTTTTGGGTCGACATTCTAACAGATGGGTGCTGCTGTCACCCCTTGAGGAAGAAAGAGGGTTTGAGATATAGGTTGGGGTCTCAGGACTCCAACCCCCACTGATCTGCTTGCAATTAAAAAGACTCCTAAATAAATATAAAAAAATACTGAAGTTATATTGAGTGTTTGGTGCACTAATGCGGGCGTCACACGGTACGATATATCGTGCGAGCGCACAAGCGATTGTACCCGCCCCCGTCGTTTGTGCGTCACGGGCAAATCGCTGCCCGTGTCGCACAAAGTCATTAAACCGTCGTCATACGTTGCTGAGCGACGTCGCTGTGGGCGGCAAACATCCTCTTCCTGAAGGGAGAGGGACGTTTGGCGTCACTGCGACGTCACACAGCCGCCGGCCAATAGAAGCGGAGGGGCGGGGATGAGCGGGACGTAAACATCCCGCCCACCTCCTTCCTTCCGCATAGCCGGCGGGTGCCGCGGGATGCAGGTAAGCGGTGTTCATCATTCCCAGGGTGTCACACGGAGCGATGTGTGCTGCCCTGGGTACGATGAACAACCGGTGCCATGAAAAATAAACGATTTTTTAAAAATAAGCGACATGTACACGACTCACAATTTGTGACCGATTCAGCATCACTCGGAGGTGCCACACGAAACAACGTCGCAAACGATGCCGGATGTGCATCACGAAAACCGTGACCCCTGACGATGCATCGCACGATAGATCGCCACGTGTGGCGCCCGTATTAGTCTGCAGACAAACTAGTCCCAGAGTATAATATGTACAATACCAATACCAGATCTTACCTTTCGTGTACTCTGCCCCTTTCATCTCCTAAAGTGACAGTCACGGTGCAATTTTTGCTTAAGTCAAAATTTTCACTATAGAAGTGGTAATCAGGAGTCACCCAGCCTACCCATACTGAAGATGGGTCTTGTCCAGCAAATATCCGGACAGAGTAATAATACACCTGTAAAGAAAAATAGAAATAAGCATAACTCCTGCAATGATACAAAACACATTTTTGAAGAGTGTCCCAGCACTCACCTGTCAGTGTATATACCATTTTATAATTACATCTGTTGTGTGGGATTGCTGGGTGAAAAACATGGCTGCCATTCATGTTTCCACAGGATTAAAGGGAAACTGTCAGGTCAACAAATGCTGGTAATCTAAAGGTAAATCACATTACAATGCCGCCTGAATGTGCGACTTCAAGAAGAAAATGAACTGTATCCCTCCTGGAGCTGCTGGCTTTCACTCATAGAGGCCAGTTTCAGTCACTGCTCACAGCATGGACTATTGTAAACAAGCCCCAGCAATTTCATTGAAGGTTTGATGCGCTGTGGAGGAAGCTGTCAATCAAACTTCTGGGGTGTGCTTATAGCAGTTGCTCCCGGCCTACTGAGCGGTAACTAAAGCTGCACCATGCACATGTATGTGACTGAAAGCTGGCGGCTGCTGAACTCTCAGGCAACAACAGCATTGTAATGTTATTAACCTGGAGTTTAACTCTATCTATAGGTTAATGGCAGGACATGTTCCCTTTAATCATCCACCTTGATCATATCCTTTATTGACAAATCCACTTTTTTTATGTATCCTGACATCATCTTCCTTATACTACTGCCCAACTTCGCAGTTTTACCATACCACCACCGCAGTTTTATCAGTTTTACCATAAGGGTGCATTTTTACCATAACGGTGATGTTCATGGTCGGATTCATGGGTATTGCATTGTTTACAGCTGATTGTCTTCCTCCAGTTGTATTGCAACTTGAAACTATTGGCAAGTATATGTCTAAAATGGAAATTAGCTCTAAACCACGTATGGTACCAGTAGCTCAGCCACACATATAATAGAAAGTTATACAGTACGTGGCAAAAGATCTATTATCGAGTTCAGATATTTCAGCTGCACCTATATTAAATGTGCAGAAAACGAAGCCGACAGCAGTTCCAACAGTGAAACATTAATTTTGTGGCAACAGTTTGGGTAAATGGCCCGTTACACGCGTCAATTTATCGTGCGTTCGCATGTGCGATCGCACCCGCCCCCATCGTTTGTGCGTTACGGGCAATTTGTTGCCCGTGTCGCACAAAGTTGGTAACCCCCGTCACACGTACTTACCTCCCGGACGACCTCGCTGTGGGCGGCGAACATACTCTTCCTGAAGGGGGAGGGGCGTCACAACGACGTCACACAGCAGCCGCACAATAGAAGTGGAGGGGCGGAGATGAGCGGCCATAACATCCCGCCCACCTCCTTCCTTCCGCATTGCCGGCGGCAGCAGGTAAGCTGCAGTTCATCGTTCCCGGGGTGTCACACCTAGCGATGTGTGCTGCCTCGGGAACAATGAACAACCGGCGCGCAGCAGGACTATCGATTTTTTGAAAATGAGTGACGTGTCAACGAGCAACGATAAGGTGAGTATTTTTGCTCGTTCACAGTCGCTCGTAGCTGTCACACGCTACGATATGTCTAACGATGCTGGATGTACGTCACTAACGACATGACCCCAACGACATATCGTTAGATATATCGTAGCGTGTAACGGGGCCTTTAGGCCCTTTTCTGTTCCAGTAGGACTGTGTCTTTTTGCACAAAGGGAAGTTCATAAAGACATCGTATGGTGTGGAGTAACTGCATAGAGCAATAACCTCAACCATATCCAACACTTTTGGTATGAATTGGAATTGCAATCAGAAGACAATTCTTCTAATCCAACATCAATGCCTGACCAAATAATCTTTTGGCTGAATGGGCACATATACATATATTATAGTAAAATGTGTACAGAAACACTAATTTATGGTGAACCACCAGTTTTACTTCAAAGTATCTACTAACCAGGGGAGTAACTACAATAGGTGCAAGGGTTGCAATCGCACCTGGGCACTGGAGCCTAAGGGGGCCAAACAAGTCCCTTTGGCCTTTATAAAAAGACAAATGCAATTAAAGATTTGCAATAATTGGGGGTCCCCGTTGGAGTTTCTGCATTGGGGCCCATGAGCCACTGCCATTTAGTGTAGGAGAGTTTATGTTATTTAAAGATTACCTTTCAGAAAATTTTTCATGTTGAACTTAGCACACGATATAATAGTCACTGAAAAGCAGAATAAAACTTTTTGCTTTTCAATTTTGCCTCTCCGTTGACAACATTAAACAATCAAAGTAATTGGCACCTAATGAGTTAACCTTTCTTAAGTCCAAGTGGTGTTTTCAGAGATTTTTATTACTGGGGGGCGTGTACTTTTCCCCCTGTATGATGCTGACCAATCATATGCAGGCAGCAACATACTGAAGAAGAAAGAACACTCCCCACCAATAGTTTACAGCAGATTTCTCAGTGTGTGAGATGTAATCACACTTGTGCTTATTGTGCTCAAACAACTTTTCCTTGTTCTGCAGTGAAATCAGACCCAGGTGTCATTACACATCACACAGGAGTAGCCCAGAGCATGCAGGCCACTCTTGTACGATGTAATCAGAGTTTGGTCTGCTGTCACGACAGAGTGAGCACAAGTTTCTCTGAGCAACAGACATAAGTGTTATTACCCATAGATCTCCAGACAGGCCGCCTGGAGGTAAATGCAGTACAGCAGAGCTGACAGTGCTGTGAGAGGAGGAGAGCTGATAGAAGGAATTTTAAATTAAAAAATTGTCCTAAGACAATAGTAAGCGCTTGACCCAAAGGACTTACTTAGAATTTTGCAGCTGGTTTTAAGGCAAAAACCTCCCAAAAAATTGCCTAAAAAGTGTTAATGATATAAAATAGAGATTTTTTTCCACAATTAAAAAAATCTCACAAACCAGCGCTGAATAATAAGAGTGAAAATTATTTTATTAATACCATTACTCCTAATCCCTAACAAAATAAACAAGATTAATTTCTACAAGTAGATAACAATGGACGAATCATATACACTTTATAAGCACAGTAGGACCAAAGGGTCGTGGGGCCTAGGGATTAAGAGTAATGGTATTAATAAAATAATTTTCACTCTTATTATTCAGCGCTGGTTTGTGAGATTTTTTAATTGTGGAAAAAAATCTCTATTTTATATCATAGAAGGGATTTTAATGTGACACTGCTAAACTCAGCTGTGCTGGCCTTCCCCAGACACTAAATGCAGGGACCCACAAAAGGTGTTAGTTCTCTGAGCTCTACGCCCAGCATTTCCTAATGTATGATGTTAGAGCAGCAGATCAGGGCTGTGTCATTACATCTCACACACAGAGATCTGCTCTAAGCTATTGTAGGGGGGGTGTTCTTTCTCCTAGGTGTTGCTGTTTGCTTATGATTAGTCAACAACATACATGATCTAGAAATATAATAAACAAAAGCACGAGGAGTTATGGTGCAAAAATAGAAAATTTATTTTAATCTCAATAGGTAACAGGAAAAGAGTAAAGGACATACTAAGCACAAGAATAGGGAATTAGATACCCAGGTCCCGTGGACCACTAATATCAGTATTAATAAATAAATGCATTCATACAGTGGGACTCAAATTTATAGTAGACCTAATGGGGTCACAGAGCATATTGTGAGCTAGGCAGGACACAAGGGGTATTCTATGTCTGTTATATACTTATATAATAAAAGGCTGTATATAGTATAATGTAGTATAGTATAAAATACAAAAGCCTATATCAAAAAGAGTATAAATTTAAATAGAGTGCCTGTCTGCTCACAGCTGTGGTGCAGGGGAGCCAGATCAGAGAATTATGTCCATCCAGGTCCCATGGGCCCCAGCTATGCTAAGATTTAAAAGTATAGGTAATTGCTAAAAAGAGCCCACATGAGGTAGCACATATAATTCATTATAGGTAAGGCAGTACATTTACAAATAATCCACTCATAAGGGAGCCCCTGAGACAAATGGGAGTTAACAAAGTATAATGTGTATTAAAGAGTCTCAGCGGTAACCCATATATAGAGTGGGTCATGGGCAAATGTGGAGTGCACTTACTCCTCCCGGAAGAAGCGGTAGTATACCGCGAAACGGCCGTCGGAGATCCCCTCTGGCTGGGTCCCCCTGCACCACTTCACTTATTTGGTAAGCGCTCCACCTTTGCCCATGACCCACTCTATATATGGGTTACCGCTGAGACTCTTTAATACACATTATACTTTGTTGACTCTCATTTGTCTCAGGGGCTCCCTTATGAGTGGATTATTTGTAAATGTACTGCCTTACCTATAATGAATTATATGTGCTACCTCATGTGGGCTCTTTTTAGCAATTACCTATACTTTTAAATCTTAGCATAGCTGGGGCCCATGGGACCTGGATGGAGATAATTCTCTGATCTGGCTCCCCTGCACCACAGCTGTGAGCAGACAGGCACTCTATTTAAATTTATACTCTTTTTGATATAGGCTTTTGTATTTTATACTATACAACATTATACTATATACAGCCTTTTATTATATAAGTATATAACAGACATAGAATACCCCTTGTGTCCTGCCTAGCTCACAATATGCTCTGTGACCCCGTTAGGTCTACTATAAATTTGAGTCCCACTGTATGAATGCATTTATTTATTAATACTGATATTAGTGGTCCACGGGACCTGGGTATCTAATTCCCTATTCTTGTGCTTAGTATGTCCTTTACTCTTTTCCTGTTACCTATTGAGATTAAAATAAAATTTCTATTTTTGCACCATAACTCCTCGTGCTTTTGTTTATTATATGTCTCCTGGAGTGTGCTGTCTCGTGGTCACACTGGAGGGTCAATGTATACCCTTCTCAGTGTGACCTATATGAGACCTTAAGGTTTAACCATGAGGTTTCTTGTTTGGATAATGATCTAGAAATACAAGCCCCCAATGAAAACTATCTGATGACACCCACTGTGGCTTAACAAACGTTAACTTATTATGTGCTAAATACACTGAATGCCAATATCTCCGCAACAGAGATCCAAAAAAAATAAAAAGAATGAGCAAAATAAAGCATTTTCTTTTGCTCTGAAGCCAATATTACATCTTGGATCCAGTTCAACATGAAAAGTTTGGCGACAGGTCCTCTTTACGTTATGCTGTTAATAAAAGAATAAAACTTAAGGCAGCGTTACACGCTACGATTTATCTGGCGATCTCATGAGCGACGTGACACGCCCAGATCGTAGTTCCGATTTGCCGAGATCGCTCATAGGTCGTTTATTAGCGGTCACACGTAACGATCGCACAAACGACGCAACATCGTTCAGCGATATATTGTTTGACCACGGCGGTCGTGTGGATGTTGTTCGTCGTTGGCAGGTGTCAAACAGAGTAATATGTCTTCTGTGTTCTAAACGATGAACAATATTTTGAAACTGAACGACGTGTTAACGATTAACGATTTTCATCCTATTTGTGATCGTTCAGAGTCGCTCGTAGGTGTCACACGCAACAACGTCACTAACGATGCCGGATGTGCATCACGGAATCCGTGACCCCGACGACAGATCGCCAGATAAATCGTAGCGTGTAACGCCGCCTTTAGTCTGATATATTAATTCTCAACACTTGATGCCAAATTAGGTGGCCAGCAAATATACAAGAATCACCAGTGTCCGATGAATTATTTCTCTTAGAACCTGTTCAAGCTAACATCATGACTTCAGCTTTTCTAATGCATACCGTACTAATAAACCCTGATGGAGCCCATCAACTTTAATAAGATCTAAGTATATTCTGATATCCCTCAAGCAAAGAGAAATGTTGTAGACAACACTAGTCTTCCTATAAAATTACCGGAAGGGCTGATGGTGATGTGAATAAAGACCTGTATAGGGATGTATAAAATGTGAATATAGTTTAGAAGAAGCATATTACACTTATTATAAATAAGAATCAAAAATATAACTTACTGATGTTGTGTGAGAACCTTCTTGAAGAGCATTTCTAAAATCAAAGCACAAACAGTTAACATTTTATAAAAAAAAATTATATTTTTTATTATTTTTAGTATTAATGGCAAATGACGAAAATGCAAATAAACAAGAGTTTGTACAATATTTGTCAGATCTTTTAAGTTGCTACTCAGCATAATGGACACACATAGATGTAAATCTCATAGGGAAGGCTTTTTTCAAATACCTTGGTTAGTCAATTCTGCCTCTGAGTGGTGCTATTGCAGTCCGCTCATCCCTATCACGTGACCCCTGCGCTCCGTGACCTCTGAGATCCTGTGATGTCACGTCAACTTCCAGTTGACCCAGCATCACCGCGACCGGCCACAGTCTCCCTGAGTGACTGGGCTGTGTGCGGAGTTTCACCGCTCATCACAGCCCAGCATCTCGCGCGCTCTGTCCTTCACTGCAGAGCGCCACAAGCAGAAGAGATGCTGCGCTGTGACGAACGGTGAAACTTCAGCCATAGCCCAGTCACACAGGAAGACTGGGCCCACCTCGGTGATGTTGGGTCAACTGGAAGTTGACATGGCATCACCAGATCTTAGAAGTTACAGAACTCAGGGGGTCAGGTGATGAAGATGAGTGGACTGTAATAGAGGCACAATTGACTACACAAGGTATCTGAAAAAAGCTTTCTTCCTGAGGTTTACATCGATGTATGGCCACTATGCTAAGTAGTGAACCACCTCTTTAAACATAGCAAAGATATGGTTTCTTTCTTCCTGCCTTCATATGAATGGAGATGAGCAGTAAGGCCACATTCAAAAATTGATTGGTTTGGTGCTCTTTAAAGAAAGCAGACATGTTTCTTCAATTCTATATGGACATACATTTTTCAAAATGTTTTTGACAATAGTTTAAAACTTTCAAAGCAATTGAAGCCAGAATTCAATTGAAATTACTTTGTTTAATCAGGGCCTTTCAACTCTTACAGAAAGTCGTGAGCCACATTCAGCTCCCACCCCCTTCATAGTAGTGACATTCAGAGCCCTGATTACCGGTATGACGACAGCCAAAGCTTTTCCGCAAAAGTCACTTCGAGGTAGTACACCAAGATCCAGGGGTTCCCACAATACCCCCATTCAATATTCTTGCACCAAGCACTGCTACAACACTGTTCCATCCACCTTCAAGCATCTCCTCACAGGTAGTATCATCCTGTCTCCAGTTTACCACATTTAAATTATCTCTAGACCCCCAAGGCTGGTATATGCACATCCAGATCTGCTCCTTGGTGCGGGGTTGCTCACACAATTCACCATCAGGAGACCTGGTGTTAATGGAACAGGCTGGCAGACAGCTGCGAGCCACACATCACCGGCCCTCCAGCCACATGTGGCTCCTGAGACACAGGTTGTGGACCCTTCCCTAATGCTATATAGCGCGAAAAAGGGCTATATATCCCATTTCATGTACGAATCTTTGTTTCCTCCCATACGCACAACTTGTAAACAAGTTCTGGCCTTATTCTGTTTATTGAGCTTTATAGATGTATGCTCAGATGACCCCTTTAGGATGCTTTTATAATTTTTTAATTGGGTGTTAGTTATCCTATAATTGGCTTAAACGACGGCAAAATACCGGTCATATCTTGCCAAGAAAATGCACAACATATGTTAAGCAGAGTTTTTTTTTTCTTGTAATTGATGAAGTCATAGTTCATTTAGAGTATGGGCAATAAAACAAAATACCTCTTCTGGAAGTTCTCCTCATTGCTGAAGGCAGAGTGGAACTCCACAGGCATACTCAGCCTGCAGTATATCATATCTTCATTGCTATTCTGGGTGCCAAAGGTTTTGTGTGTAACCTTTAAGCATGGAGGGGCTTCTACAGTTCCATCTTTCCTCGTCACCTAAAAGTTGCAAAGTTAAAGGGATAGCATTTGTAAGGCAAACAGACATTTTATAATACAGAATGCCTGAAGACACTGCCAATACATGGAGTTCCAAAAAAACCCCTCAGATATTTAGGGAATAGTCACATGCTTGCTTAACGGTTACCGAAACTTCCATTGTCACTTTTCTGTTTGCAACAGATGATGGTCGTTGGACCAGATACGTTGAAATTGTGTGACAAATTTTTTAAATTGTTTATTTGTGTCTAGTTATATTTTTTCAGACTTTCAATCAACACATCATAGTTTACCAGCATTATAAGGGATGGAATTATATAGTTACATATTAAATAATGATGAGCGAATACTACCATGCTCGGTACTCTTAACGAGAAGTTGGATGCTCGGATGTGCGAGACTTGAGTACCGAATGTGTCATGTCATGTTCAGCTCTGCACACACTAAGTGGAACGGTGGCATCAGACTCTGTTCACACTACAGAGTCTGAAAAGCAACCTGAGGCTTCTGAATTGTTCAGCCAGAGCTGGGTGTTGGCTGATTCAGGTTCACTGGTCTTTAGCTCTGCAGGAGTTAATGCCTGCAGACTGGTGAGCAGGACCTAAGAGCTCAGGGTGCTAATTGCCATGTGCAGCTATCTCCTCCCTGTTTAAGGCATGGTTTTCTTCCAGTATGCCAATGATAGCTTTAGCATAAGCTCCAGTGCTCCCGATCTTTGTGGTGATACTCTTATTGGTGATCCGTGTTGTGATATTGAATGGTGTGAACATTCCACTGTTGTGCCTTACTTTATTCCCTTTTCGCTGTAACCCTGTACACATATTGTCTATCCTGTATGTGTTGAGTGCAGTGTGTATACATTTTGGTTCTCCCTTGTCCGTGTCGTTTTTTTTGTGGTATTTTGTTATTGTGTTTTCCAGCCTGCCCCAAGGGTGGGGGAGAGGGTGAGTAAGATCAAGGATTAGACAAGACAGGAGTCAGGGTTACGCTGGGGGCTCGGATTTGGCTACCATTAAAGCTACCTCCGAGGTGAGGAACAGTGCAGGGTCTTGAGTCTGAGGGCCAGCCTAGGGGCCCCTGTCCTGTCATGTGTCAGAATGGAAGTCAATGGGAACTCAAGCATTTTTCAGACAGACTTCCCGGAAAAATGCTTGGGTCCCCCATTGACTTCCATTATACTTGGGTACTCGAGTTACGTGGATCGGTGTGTCCAAGTGCTCGTTATGAGTACCGAGCACTCGAGCATGGTAGTGCTCGCTCATCACTAATATTAAAGTATTAATGTCCCTCAGGAGTTTTGGATAGTCCTATGAAGGCGGTTGAAAACACATTTTTGTAGGCTCGTTTGGAAGCAGTGGTGTAAAAAGAAGATAAAAAAAATGACTCAACAGGATTTTAGAACAAAATATTCTGGACACAAATATGAAGTAAATGTTCCATATTACACTAATAAGAAGAGTTAAAGTGAGATTTAACTACCTCAATGTGAGGATGATCTTTTGGCACGTTGACAAAGGTTGGTAAGCGCTTGCTGAACCACATGGCTACATCTCTGTTCATGTTGACAGCAAACGGTTGGAAGCCCTCCTGTAGGCCACACATCGTGTAATACTTGAATGTGCTGGCATCTTTACCAAAGTTCATGCGACCGATCTGAGACAACCCAAGGGAGCAGACAGGGACAAAACCTGCAGAACACATGAACAGGAAATAAACTCTGGGAAAAATAAGGAGTGGACAGATGGCAAGCTCTCCAGGTAAAATCTACACCAATCTGTTTCCGAGATTACATGGAAAATGCAACACCGGCTCCCACAGAAAAGGTGATTTTACACTGGTTGATTATATATCAGAAATTCCTAGCATTTTTTAAGGGTATTAAACAATGTCAAATAATAAAAAACAATATCAATATCTTGGTAATACGTTCTACAGTACAATCTGATGTATAATATGGACTATTTGCACCAATTTGCAAAGTTAAAAAATTTGAACAAAAGCTTAGAGTACTTGAAAGCAAAATACAGCTAATTTATTGTGAGCCGTGCACGCCAAGATGCGAGTCATTATGGGAATTTGCTAGTGGCCAAGGATGAATTAGTATGAGTGATATCCATTACGAAAAGCAATATTGTCCAACAATGTAGACTTTCATCCCTCTCAGCCGCAATTAATCTATTGGCTTCTGATGAAATGCAGCCGTGGAAGGGCAAAACAATTGCAAATGCATCTACAACAATGTAAATGTATACTGCAAACCTTTACCAGAAGACTAATTAATAGCATTTTATTGACACCGGCAAGTAACGTCACGCCTGGCACAAGTGAACGAGTGAGTACTTTCAGGAAGTTTATGAGACCACAAATACTTGAAATGACTTGGACCGTTCATGGGTCTTTTTATTGACTGTTATATCCTCTTTCTTGTTGCATATTATAAACTTCTGCCTTTAAAAGTTCATCGATAATATTCCGTTCACTATATTTTATAAATAGGAAGTCTTTATATACCATAGTCTATAAGAAGAAAAATAATCTCAAAGCCCTAAAAGCTTTATGTGACCATCTAATGTGTTGTTTTAATTATTTTTTATTGCTTAAAGCACTTGTACAGCATTTTTTTTATTGTACCGCTGGAGTGGGGCTACTTATGTCTTCTACTCACCCTCTGGCGTCTTCATCTGTCTCCAGAATCGCTCCAGGTCGGTCTCGTTGGATTTGAGACCAGCTGGCAGCTCCGGTGTTTCATGGAGCCGGAGGTCACAACTCAATACAAGTCTATCAGAGCCTCATTCTGGCCTCATAGAGGTATATATTGGGAGCTTGTAAAGTAACTTCTGGCCAGTGAAAAGTTATGGGAACAAGATGGTGCCAGGGGACTGGTGCGATACCGAAAAAAGGTGAAGACACTGGAGAGCGATTATAACACCTGGGGCACGGGGCTGAGATTTAAAACGTCACTCCAGCGGGTAAAACAAAAACACTGGAGTGGTGCTTTAAATGCATTTAACCTCTTATTATCTTATTAAAAGGCATCGACCACTGATGACTCTTTTTTTTTTTTTTTTTTTAAAACTGAGAGAATACAATCTATCTTGTTCTTCTAGAAACCATCTTGTCTTATAACTGAACTCAGCTAACACTGATGAGCAGGGAAGTTTCACATTTCTATACACACCCCTGTGGCTCTTATTGGTGCATAGTTCTGAAGAGTTACTTCTTTGTTTGGGGTACTATATAAACTGGTCACAGGATGTATTAAAGCAGAAACTTTCAGTACACCACAAAGCGTGAGTGCTGCAATGATTTCCTGAGCGCAGTGTATTTTGCTCACAAAACCATTTTTTTTAAGCTCCTATGGAGCTGCACATTTATAATTTTTGTGCTTTGTTTTTTACCTCTCCTTCCAAGATCCATAACTTTTTTTTTTCAGTTACATAGCCATGTGAGGACTTTTTTGTGGAGGGACTGAAGTTTTGAATGACACCATTCAATATACTATGGGTCAGTTATATCGATACCAAATTCATGTGTTTTTTTGTTTAACCAAAACCTGTCAGAAGGCTGCTTTTTTCACTAAAAGAAAGACAATGTTCCACTTTCCATTAAAACATACTCCCTCTGTCTAATCGCACTCACTGCACAGACTCAGCGGTGGGGAATCAGCACCGTCAGTGCTCTACTGTAGCTCAATTGACCTTTCAATTAATGTGGTCAATTTCACCCACGATAAGAAGATTGACAGAAGGAGATTGCTCCCTCTGTCACTCCATTGGCTCCCTCTGTCACTCTATTGGCTCTCCACAGTGTGGTTTGCAATGGCAAGCAGAAACTGAACATTGGACTTTGGTGTATCATAAATGAAAGCCTAAAAGATTGATTATGCCTCTTACACAATTAGGCTGCCTGTCAGTATAACACTGATACAGTGAATAATATCAATGCATTAAAATGATTACAAGTTCAAGTCCCTTTTCAAATAATGTAAATAAAAATGAAAAATTAAATACATTTCCAAACAAACAAATATCCAAACATATAATAATGTGACATATCATATAACTGCATCCATAATGACTCACACAGTAAAACAAAATACTTATATTGCACAGTGAAAGCTAAAGAAAAATATACAAAATTAAAATCTATGCCATTATTCAATTTGTGTTCATCCTAATGTATGTACAATAAAATAAAAAATGATCAAAAAGTTGTATGGGCCCTAAAATGAAAAAGTTATGATTCTCTAAATATGAGGAGCAAAATACAAACAGTAATAAAACAATAAAAAAAAGTATAAAAGTATAAACTGGGTATCACTGCAATCTTATTGACCTATATTATAAGATCAAACATAAAAAAGGCAAAAAATTCCAACTACGAGGATGCAATTTTTTTTTTTTAGGTTTATTTTTTGCATGGTGAGCTGACATTTTTTAGATAATATTTTGCGGTACTGTAAATATGTCTTCTTTACATTTTTCTCTGCATTTTTTTTTGCAGAGTAGAAGAGATAAAAAAGCCGCAAATCTATCTTTTCAATTTTTTTCTTTTGAAGGTATTTACAATCTGGCTACTTTATTTTGACAAAGCAAATTTTTGTGAACATATCGATACCAAATATATTTATTTCTTTAAATTTTGTATTATTAATGTAGGAATAAGGGGGTGCTTTGAATATTTTTTCAATATTGTTATCAACTTTAAAAAAATAAATAAATTATATATATAAATAAATTATTATATGTATATATATATATATATATATATATATATATATATAGATAGATAGATAGATAGATAGATAGATAGATAGATTTTTTTTGTCCAGTCAACTTAAGAATCTGTGAATGTTCAATTGCTTATACTATATACTGCCAAATAACCGTAGGGCTAAGATGGCAGCCATGAGGCGTTAAGCAAGCCCACAACTAGCCCACTGAAGGGAGTCGGGGGGCACCTGCACCAATGATCACACTATTTAACTGCCACTGACAAAAAATGACAGCGGTATTTAAAGCTACTGCTGTGTAATACAGCCAGCATCCTGGCATTGTGCAGACTCCGTGTGGAGACACGCGGCTCAGTGGGTGCTCTCGTCCACTAAAACCCACCGCCTTTAGAAAGACAGCATGGCTCAGGGCTCACCCCAACTGAACGCCGGCCTCCTTAACCTTGGGCGTAACACTACTCAGACAACACAGGGTGAAGGAACCACAATAATTAGACTTTATTGGATCCCCAAACAATTAACGGCACATAACCAGCAAAACACACAAATGTAACAGGCAATAGAGTCTCACCCTTCCGCTTGCTCACCAGGGATTTAGAATGTCCATGCCTCAGAGCTTCCAGGGCCACTTACTCCAATCCAGCAGCACCCCGCTTTTGGCGGGCACCCACCGAGAAAGGAATAGCGCCAGATTTAGGAAGCTGTGTGAGGTCTGCAAAATCTGTACCAGGTGACTGAACTGTCCCAACCTGAGTGTCCTCCTTAGGTAGTCCTGGTATGATATTACAATCCTGGCAGCCGGAGTCGAAATCCCTAGGCTGTGGATATGGTCTCCAACCGGAACTGGAGTCCCTACATTGAAGCCATAAGATATCCTGATCCTCTAGTCAGCTCCGAAGAGCTTAGACTGGATCCATCAGCATCCATCAACAACCTGGTGGCTTAAAGAAGTCCCTTTTATAGCCACAGCCTTCCACTTAGATACACTGCGTCCTCATCGATTGGTTGGACAAGAGCGCCTCTCCCATTGGATGAATCTCAAGCTGCATGGACAATGTTCATCCAAATGATGTCTACAGAAAGACTGAGGGTATACATGTAGTCTGGGAGTCAACGACTAGACAATGGCTACTAAGGTAATCACATTAGCAATACACAACTATGTTACAATGGTTACTGAAAGAGTCTGGAGAAACAATACGTCTGGCTTTCAGTGGCCAACACAATTACATGAGTCAACAGGAGTCTTGTAGAAACAATGAGGGACATATCACCCGTCTATAAACAATCTATCATCCTGTCTGGCTGAATTTTAAGAAACTTTAACCCAAGAGAGTCCATGTCGTCACGCTTCGCTCCTGTGCTCCTTCCAAACACAGAAACCAAACCTCTGTTGTACTATTAATACATACATTGAGACCAAAATAAGAATGGTACGTAAGGGGTAACTAAAAGAAAAAAAAAACAGTTGGCTTCAATCGCCATATTCTGAGAGCTGTGGATTTTTTTTTTTTTTAATTACATTATATAAAGGCTGGGGTTTTTTTGCTGGACAAGCTATAGTTTTTATTGACACCATTTTGGGTTCATTCGACTTACTGGTCTTTTTTTATTCCATTTTGTATGGATGTGAAGGAACAAGAAAAAAAAGATTTTATATTTTTGATGTATTTTTTCTATATCAGTGCTCAGCTAAATTAGAAAATTATTTTGTTTTCATCAGTCTGTACTATTATGCGCACAGTAATAACCACATATTTAAAATTTTACTAATTATTTTTGGGTAAAGTGGATGATTGAAATATAGTGACATTTTTGTTTTTTTGTTGGGCCCGTTTCACACGCCAGTGAAAAACACTGACGTTCTTCACTGACGTGTCAAACACGCACATGTCCCTCCGTGTTCCGTGATTCACGGCACACGTGGGTTATCCATGAGCAATCCGTGATCCGTGATTGCATATGGACATTACTCACCTGCCTTCGCTCCTGCTGTCCATGATGCTGATCTCCTCGGCTCTGCAGCGTCCGCCCACTGCTCTCAGCAGCTACTTCCTGGTCGGCTATTCCTGCTCTCATGAATATTGATGAGCCAGGCAGGAGCTGCCGAGAGCGGAGGCTGCAGAGTGAATCGCGGGCAAGGTAAGTTGAAAATATTTAATATTTAATATGTCCGTGATTTTCTGGCACGTGTTTCACGGATCACATCATAGTGTGGTCCGTGGATCATCAGTGATGCTAGAAAAAAAACAGACTTGTCTCCGTGCAGAAACACGGTCACGGGTGTACGCTGCACAGAGACACGTTCAGTGAAAAATCACTGATGTGTGAGCAGACCCATTGATTATAATGGGTCTGCGTATGTGAGTGATTCTGGTACATATAAAAAAAGCACAAACGTACCAGAATCACTGATGTGTGAAGGGGGCCTTAAACCGTTTTTGTTTCCTTGATCACTTATTCATTACACAGCAATATTGCAAACTATTGTAGAAATACTGGTCTCATGGGAATGCATAGCCAAAAGCAGGCTTTCCTAATAGTAATGCATGTAAAACATGGAGGCATTCAGTAGGCCCCCAGCCGTCATGGCCACCAAACGGTACCCAATTATTGCATCACACGGAAAGCCAATAGGTTCCAGACTGATCTGCCATGTTGGAGGCTTCTTGATTTTTGCTTCCTTCTGTACATAGATGAGAAAGTGGTATAGAAGGAGAGCAGAGACATTAAAGGGGTTGTCCACTACTTTGACATTGATGGCTTATCCTTATGATAGATCATGAATGTCTGATCGACCAGGGTCCAACACACCGCACCCCCGTGGATCAGTTGATCTCGGTCCTAGACACAGCAGCAGGCAGCTAGAAATGCTCAGTTCCAGAGCTGCTCAGTCTTCTGATAGTGGCTGCGGCCAGGTACTGCACATCTGCCTCCCATCTTAATCAATAGGAGGTGGATGTGCAGTACCCAGCTGCAGTCATTATCAGAAGACAGAGCAGCTCCAGAACTGAGCATTTCCTGCTGCCGCCGCCTGGACCAAGATCAGATGATCAGTGAGGTGCAAGGTGTCGCACTTTGGCCAATCAGACAATGATGACCTATCGAAAGGGTAGGCCATCAATGTCAAAGTATTGAACAACCCCTTTAACTGCAGTTAATTGCTCTCACCTCCAAGGCACCTTCATTATTGCATTGTTGGGACATTTATGATTATAACCAATTGTTCTACCAATGTGATGGTTTGCCTGCAGATAATAGCTGATTATAAAGCAGGAATCTGAGAAGAGGTTTTCCAAACTAAATACCCTTTACAATCAATTGCATGATCCTGTTTCCAAAATCAAATAAGAAAACCATCTGAATGTAAATTATGTTCTCGTCATGTCTGAGTGGCCAAATCAAACCACACTCCAAAAACACCCCCAATGATAAGTTAATTTCTGCCTATGACATGGGAGTGCAAGTGCTTATAATTTCAAAAACAGTCATGTTTTATTCATACTTACCATTCTCAATTTCAAAGTCCGCAAATGCCAACTCAGACCCTTGATTAGTGATGAGAAGTTCTCCATTTAAAGTGAAGATCATTGATTTGTCTTCCAAGTTAATCATGGATCCCACCACATCTCCGGGCTGCCAGTTTCGACCAAAGAACGAGCTGCCCATGTTCCAACAGTGGCCCTGTCAACAATATAATATTAGTATTCTTTTGTATATCTGTTTGATCACCCAACTCCTCTACAGTAACAGATTGCAGATTCTGATACTCCTTGTGACGGTTTCCCTGGTGTCTGGGATCAACATAGGCAAACTTAGGCATCAACCTGCTGTGGGATAATTTATAGGCAGGCTAGCAAGAATTAATCTCTGCTAGTCTGCTTGCTCCTTTAATCACATGTTGTGGGGAGACCTATCTCATCTGCTCCCCTCCTATGTATACTGTTGGAATCCTTCTACCCATGCCAGCTATAGTTCATTCTATGTTGGTCTCTGAGCTGTGGTGTCCCAGACTCTCTGTGGAGAAAGTTGTGTTTAGTGTTTTTTTTTTGCTTGGAGAAGTTGTGGAGTTTACCCATGTTGTTTTGTACTTCCTTTCTGCTCTTGTTTTTCTCCTGAATCTCTTGTCTTATCCTGTATGTCAGAGTTTTGTTTTTAACCCTTGTCTGTCTATATCTGTGGTTTCAACACACTCCTGTCCTGTTTGTTCCTTGGGAAGGGGAGTGGGGATTAGATCGGGACTGGTCAGGGCAGGGTCAGGAAGGAGACCCAGGCCTCTCAACCATTAAAAGTATCCATGAGACTAGGGATCGCAAAGGGCCCCCTACCTTAAAAAACAGCTTAAGATCCCTAGTTCCCCGCTATCCCAAAGTCAATATCACAATGCCATTGTGGAAGTCATGACAGTTATGCTTGATGTTTTCTTAGTCAGTTTCTATTGATCACATTACTGAAGGCTGCAGGACTAAAATGGCATCTGTCACTGGCTTTCCATATAGTAGAATAATTTGTTTCTCTTTTAGAGTTTCAAAACTAAGATTTAACCCAAGATTTCCTTGAAAACAACACAAGAGCTCTAAATAGAGAGGATGACAACGCATGTCAGTCTCAAGACACTTGGTCATGGGACAGCCAACATCACCCCTGGGCTTGGATGTAGAAAAATAATAATGTACACCTTCATGTACAAAGTTTCTTTAAGGTAAGAATAGGAGTAGTGGTTTTCTTAACTTTTATTTTTGGTAATTGTTCTTTTTTTAATGAAGCAATGGATAAGTTAATCAATGTATATGTTAAAACCCCATGATTTTGGCTACTGGGTGCTGAAAACTTCGGTATGAACTCCATAGCTCAAAGGTAATGTGATAAGGTTCTCTACAATGTGCCCAACAGGAAGGCCACTTACTCTGCTTCCTTCAAATACAAAAGCTCGATCGTCTGCTCCAAGTTCAATATCCGGTCTGCAAGAGGGTCTGGCCCAGCCTACACGCATATCGCCTCCGGTCACCACCTCAAACTCAAAATACCATTTTCCGGTCTTCACAGCATAGGTTTGTTCCACCCTAAAGAAGCGAATCTTATCAATGCTGACTCTCTCCATCATTTGGTCAGCTGCAGAGCAGAATATAAATTAAGAAAAATGTAAGCAAATATATTTATAAAAAGTGCCAAATTCCATCAATAAAAGTAATAATATGTTTCTCACAGTTAATTATGGATCTGTATATATTGATGAGCAATTTTTCTTAAGAGCTAAGATTACAGGACCACCCTGCGGTCTTCAAATTACTATTTGGAAATCAAGAAGCCGTATCCCATGGGTGTTGAAAGGCGGGGATCAAGTGCTAAAAAATGCACACATGAAATTGTTCACATGCTGCATCTGGTAGGGTGTTGAGAGGGGGAGGTTGTGCAGCCTTTGTGTCTCCAGACAGAAGCAACACTTCTGCTTTTTCTGTTGCTAGCCACTAGTCCACAATAACAAAAAAATCACTTTCTTTCCGCCTGAGACAGTATCTATCATATACATTTTATATTCCATACTGTCTATAGTCCTATAGCCATGACTTTTTGCATTGAACATGGAAAGAAACTGGGATTCAGCTATTTCTGAAAGGACACGGTCTTCTCCGTTGTTGTGCACCCAGCGCAACATTTTGCATCCTTTAACTAGCCTGTCAGTTTCTCAAGGTTCCTATTTAGACTCATGTTTGGACACTGTTGTGTCTTTTTAAATTAAACCCTATTTTAAAAATGCTTTTTTATTAAAAATTGTGTACCATTTGGCACTTACAGCTTCCATGTATCATAGTACATAGCAGATTGCAGATTAAGTTAACAGAATTAGCCAGCAAACGTGTTCTAAACGAAGAGTCTAACCATTATCACTCTTTGTCTAAATTATATTCTAGCTGATGTGTGACCACTAGAGATGAGTGGACCCATGGCAGTTCAGTTCGGCGGGTATAGCAAAAGTTCAGTTTGGGACCCGGGCTTGATCTGAACCCCAATGGAAGGGTCTCCGCCCACATGCAGCCAGCCATAAACCGATCACTTGCGGGGGGTGGCAAGTGGAGGTTTTCCATTTTTTATTTTATTTGGCGCACACTACATCTGATCACGCTGTCATTACCCCAGTGCGAACTGTTTAAACACTGCAAGTGGCTCACACTAGGCTGAACACCGAACATACCCGAGCACAGCGATGATCGCACACGTGGTCAGCATATGTAAAAAGCACCTGATTTCCCAACTCTAACTATTTTTTTTGTAAAGTCTGTGTTCTGTACGAACATCGAACATTGGGTTCTCTAATCTCTAATGACCACATCAAAGAGGTACCTTGATGTTGTCATGAATGAACTTAGAAGATGGTTCAGGACAATCTCACAGATGTTTTCACTGTTAGGCCAGTATCACACTTGTGAGTGCCTTGCGTGTAACTCGCGCTAGTCTCTCATTGAATCATCCAGCACAGCCTAACACTCTCCTGACCGTAGCGGGTCGTATCTCTATGCAGCTGAGATGCTCCTGTCCGGAGAGTATACAGCCGTGCCGGGTGATTCAATGAGAGACACGCGCGAGTTACACGCAAGGCACTCACAAGTGTGACTCTGCCCTTACCTCACTCTCCAGCCAAGCACAAACTGCGTGGAGTGTGAAGGCCCCAACTCAGGTTATAAAACCCGTATGGGTTGCCTTTAAAAAAAAACTTTTTAATATCTATAATAAAAAACACCGAGACTTGTGGGTTAAATGGGTTGGCCACAGCTTTATTTCAAACTGTAAAAATAAATTTCCAAAACCAAAAACTCCACCCATGCCCATATCTTCTTTATCTTATATTGTTATCTTCATCCAAAACCAGAGGCCAACCACCATTGTACAGCGGGCCTTGCAAATACAACACAACTGGGCATGGACGAGAACCGCCCTGCTGTGACAATATTAGAGTCACTGCCAATAACTCAAAATATTGAATTACAAAAAATAAAAATAGGGTTGGGGGGGGCACGTTTTTCAGTTAAAGGGAACCTGTCATCAGAAATTTCGCCCAAAAGCTAAAAGATTCCCCCTCTGCAGCTCCTGGGCTGCATTCTAGGAAGGTCCCTGTTATTATTGTGCCCCATGTGAGACCAAAATAAAGCCTTTATAAAGTTCTACCTTTTTGTATGCAGCTTCTGTAAATCCGTCACGGGGGCGGGCTCTCTGCCGTCCGTTATTCTGCCCCCTGGTCCTGTATGCCGCCCCCATCGCTCCTTTCCATATCTGATGCACCGCCCACTGCTCCAGCCATCCCCGCGCATGCCCAGTGCCAGTCTCACAGGACTGAGCAGTTTGACCGCTGGTGACGTGTGCGCAGGCAAGTGATTATGGACGGGACTGTGACTGTTATCAGCAAGTACCCGGCCATAATCTCTTGAGCGCGCAAACCTCTCCAGCATTCACACTGAGCTCAGTGTAGATGCTAGACTGTATGGGCTGCTTCCAGGAATGACGTCCCTTTGTCACGTGATAGTATTTCGAACACGCCCCTATCACATGACAAAGGGACGTCATCCCTGGAAGTAGCCCATACAGTCTAGCATCTACACTGAGCTCAGTGTGAATGCTGGAGAGGTTTGCGCGCTCAAGAGATTATGGCCGGGTACTTGCTGATAACAGTCACAGTCCCGTCCATAATCACTTGCCTGCGCACACGTCACCAGCGGTCACACTGCTCAGTCCTGTGAGACTGGCACTGGGCATGCGCGGGGATGGCTGGAGCAGTGGGCGGTGCATCAGATATGGAAAGGAGCGATGGGGGCGGCATACAGGACCAGGAGGCAGAATAACGGACGGCAGAGAGCCCGCCCCCGTGACGGATTTACAGAAGCTGCATACAAAAAGGTAGAACTTTATAAAGGCTTTATTTTGGTCTCACATGGGGCACAATAATAACAGGGACCTTCCTAGAATGCAGCCCAGGAGCTGCAGAGGGGGAATCTTTTAGCTTTTGGGCGAAATTTCTGATGACAGGTTCCCTTTAAAATGGCTAATAGGCCATTCTTTTAAAAAACTCCTCTTAGCACGCCCCTGGCGCTTATTGCAGCACCTTATTTTCCTGCACTCTTATTAAGCCCCTACCAAAACTCCTGTGAAGTCCTAAGACATTTCAGTGCCTGCTCTACTGTGATATCTAGAGGCTGTAGAAGCCAAATGGTCCAAGTTTTTGGTTTATCAAACCATATTCCAAGAATGCCTTTATCGCTATTTCAGCTGTCTGTTATGGTGGCATGTGTTACATTTGGGCAATTGTTATGCATTTGTACTTGATTATCTCAGATTTATTTTTGATTCCCCGGTGTTTGTTCCCTGATAAACAGTTTATTGGGAATATACCTAATACAATCTTTATTACCAAGAGGTACTTTGGACTTTACTTTGAAAAAGGACGATGATTTCTCTTTAAAGGAGGTTTATAAATTTCCCCCAAAAGAAATGTTCTATTTTACCTCTTCTAAATAATCGTCCATGTATTTTATTTTTGGTCCTCAGTTAAATGACTTGTACTTTATGCACTTACTGATTTCTTGGTCTGGTGGCTCGATGTTATAGCCATATCCAATAAATGTTCTGACAGCTTCACGTAAACTGTCTCTATTTGATTTCTTAGTTCGTTCATCAAGTAAAGCATATGGCACCAAGCGGGGGTTTCGTTTGTTCTTCAGATCCTAAACAAATAAGACATGAAAAAAATCTGAATGTTTCTAAAACTTAAGTATCTTTGTTAAAAAAATGGGCATGGAAGCAATGTCTGTGGTGTCAGTCTAACAAGAGCCTTTACTCCTTGCATTCAATTTCTCCCTAACTCGCAGATGATCAAGTTATTTCGGGTACTGATGATCAAAATATTGTTTGTTTGTTTTACTTTTTTTTTGGGTTTTTTTTAGGTGCGGGGGTGTTTTATCTCATGGCTGACAGAGTCATAAAAGGGATTTTTCAGGATTGATTTCCAGAAACTCTTGAATATGATTTGGTTACTTTTGGTAATTCCTTGTCTCCTGTCTGAAGTTACCAAAATTAGAAATAATCCTGATTTGGTGATTTGCGGCGGACAACAATAGCTAAAGGGTAATCTTGGATTTTATATTATACAGGCATCTAAACCTGAATATCTTCAGGATGACCTCAACAAATTGACTTAAATACCTTGTAAAATTCATGATTTCCCTTGATTCTGCAGGTATTTTTAGATTTGCAGTGCGTCGCTCCATGGCAAAGATATTCACATTTTTTTGTTCTTCTGGAGCGCAGTATGTGGAATCTCTGCCTTGAAGTCCAACTGGGTGTTTCTCAGGGGGGCGAGCACTTTCACCCATAGCTGTCAGACGCTGTCAGTCACAGCTCGGCATCATCAGAGACTGATACCTTGCAAGATCAGCTGCAAAGCTGTAATTGGCAGTGTCTGGGAGGGATGAATAAAAGCACATGTCCCAAGAGAAGACTCTGAAGAAGAGCCCAGTTGGTCTGAAAGCAGAGATTTCACATAATGAATTTCAAAAGCAACAAGTTGGCATATATCTGCAATGGACCGACAAAGTGTAAAAAAGGAAAAGAGCGATTGAAATCAGAAGAGCTCTGAAATTTTAAAAGGTATTTAACTCATTTTTTTAAGCAAATGAAAGGTTCTCTTTAAACAATATGGAAATTTAGAGAAGGCTGCAGAACAATGCAACAAATGTGTTTCCAACAACTGCAGACAAAATGTTATTGAAGTACACAAACTGATGACAAAAAATGCATCCACATGTTAACCATAATTAATCAATATCATAAATACAATGATTGTCATATTATTTTTTATATATTGACCCCTGGACGAAGGAGTGTGCCGAAACACGTGTAGGGCGTCCCTGCGTACCTGCCTGTTTTCATCACCAATACAGGTAGATACAATCTTATTATTCACCCATATCTTACGGGTAATTACCCCATCCTTTGCTTCCCCTCTTTCTCCCTCCTTTCATGCCTGGGAATCCCTGGATTATATATTTACCTAGTGATAATGCTGTTCCTATATATTATGGATAATTTGAATAGACAGCTCTTTTCCCACATTATGACTCGATGTTAGTGAGCCTTAACATACGTGGAGGGATATATTAAGGTATGAGAGGCAGCAAGTGATCACTACCTAGTATATTTTGTGCACTACTTACATCTGATGACCAGCTGAGTACTTGTTATGTTTTTAATATCACTGTCATGAGTTGTTCCCCTATATTTGATCAATAAACCTTTTTTGCATATTATATGGACCTTTTGATCGTATTTTTTCCCCTCTCTTTTGTCTAAAATGTTATTGAAGGAAGTATGCTTAAAAATCCTGAGTAATAAAATGTGAGACTCATTTTTATTATTACATCATTACTGCCCATTAAGACAGCGGTTTAAAGCTTTATTTTTCTCAAAAATATATAAGGAGATTTCTTCTTCCACAGTGCAATTAATAGTGGCTGGCATTGGCTCATTGTAATAGGTTGTCTACTACACCATTTTAATCTTTGGTTAAAAAAAAACAAAAACAAAAAAAAGAGACACTATGTTAGAGATAGCAAACATGCTACAAATGTTACATTCTGACAAATGGCAGCTGCATTTGTTCTGGTTAACATGTTTTCTCACTATTCTCCAGTATCACTCAAGATAGAGTATTATCTTGTTATCTTGGGTAGTGATGGGCGGACCCGGTCTACAAAAGTTCGGATCTGCGCGGTTTCAAAAATATCCGGTTGCCGGACCCGGTCCCGGAGTTCTCAGGGAACTCCGGCTAATGTTTAGGGTCCGGTACTCAAGTAATACAAAAAAATAAAAGAAAAATAAAGAAAAAAAATAATTGCTATACTTACAGAACCTTCGGCATGGCTGTAAATAATAAAAAAAAAAAAAATGGCGCAGGGTCCCCCCTATATTAAGATACCTAGTACAGATAAAGCATATGGCTACAGTCTGCAGTCCCCAGCTGTGTGCTTATTTTGGATGTGTATCAAAATAAGGGGGAAAAAAAATATTTACATAAATATTTTTTAAAAACATTGTGCGGTCACCTCCCAATTTTGACACCCAGCCATGATAAAGTCCGACAGCTGGGGGCTGGTATTCTCAGGCTATGGAGACCCATGGTTATTGGGAGCCCTTTAGCCTAAAAGTAGCACCCAGCAGCCGCCCAGAATTGCTGCATCCATTATATGGGACAATCCCAGCACTTTACCTAGCTCTTACCGATTACCCTGGTGCGGTGGCAATCGGGGTAATAAGGGGTTAAACACAGCCCACAGCTGCCATTAAGACCTAGATTAGTAATGGTAGGTGTTTATGAGACCCCCATTACTAATCTGCAAGTGAAAGTAAATAAACACAAACACTGGGGTCAAGTTACTGTGATCACAGGTGGAGGACCGTGGGAACCTCCAACTGTGACTGCAACTAACCTGAGTGACTTCACCACTGATTGTGGCTGAGTCTTGGCCTAAGCCTCATAGCGGGCAGTCCTGTTCCATGATTGCGTGCTGTGCCTTCAGAATTGTAGCAGAGCTGAATCGTTGTGGGACCTCGTGTGAATTATGTCAGACCTGCAGGGGTGTTTTGGGGGTTAATAAAGTGGTGAAAGAGTTTTTTTGTCTTTCATTCTAAATAAAGGATTTTTTTGGTGTTTGTGTTTATTTGAAATAAAATACAAAAAAAACACACCCTTTTTCACTCCTTTAGAGCTTTTATCAACCTCTTATTACCCCAACTGCCACCACACCAGGGTAATCAGTATGGTAAAGTTGCAGGATTGTCGCATCTAATTATTGCTGTTATTTTTTGGCTGGGAGGCCCCAATATCCATGGGACTCCCCAGCCTGAGACTACCAGCTTACTGCTGTTGGCATTATCATGGCTGGGTATCAAAATTGGGGGACGGGACCGCATGCTGGTTTTTAAAAATAATTTATTTACGTAAATAATTAAAAAAAATCTGCATGCTGTTCATTTTATTTTGATACACAGCCAAGATAAGTGCACAACTGGGGGCTGCAGGCTGTAGCCACATGCTTTATCTGTGCTGGGTATAATAATATGGGGGGACCCTACGCCAATTTTTTAATTTATTTATATAACAATCTAGATACACACACACACACACACACACAAACACACACACACAAACACACATACACAGCGCCTGCTATTGGCTGCAGTCAGTAATACTGTCACACAGGCTGGGGACGCTGTCTGACTAGAATCAGTTAGAGATGTCAGGATGGCCAATGGGTGAGGGATGCAGTGCATTTGCATGAAGATAATGAGTGGCCCCTGGAAGAAGAGTGAGCGGCCTGAAAGCAGAGTTTCAGCCACGTGAAAACCAGTACGTATAAAGTGCTTGCTCTAATTCCCCTATCCCACCTTTTACCACCATTTTTAAGCACCTGATTTTGGTGCCCATGGACTTATATGGAGACCAACGTCCGGACAGATATCCGAGATCAATTCTGGGCCCGAAATGGTTTTGTGGTTTTTTTTAACCCGGTTGGACCTGCCAATCCCAGGTATCTGCGAATCCGCCCATCACTAATCATAACATCAAACTTACTGCATAAGTTGTTGATGCAGGCACAGTCGTACCACTTGGTGGACTCTGCTGCCTTTTTAGAAATTATGGCATCTGCTCAGCCTTGCTAAAAGACACCCATTATCATTCACAGAAAACGGTGCTACTCTGTGCTCTCACATGCGGGATAACATGGACCACTCTCTAGACTTGGAGCTGAGCTTGAAAGTGAACTGCACCATAGACATATGGAGCAGTAAGTATGGACACTCACAGGTCACTGGGTAAAGGTTGTGAGCTGCAGTGATGCACCACGGCAATCAAGATATAATATATTTATCCATTTATATAGCGCTATTAATTCCACAGCGATTTACATACAATGGCAAAACTATCCCCATCGGTGCTCACAATCTAAGTTCCCTATCTGTATATTTTTGGAGTGTGGGAGGAAACCGGAAAACCCGGAAGAAACCCACGCAAACACGGGGAGAACATACAAACTCTTGGTGGGATTTGAACCCAGGGCCCCAGCGCTGCAAGGCTGCAGTGCTAACCACTGAGCCACAGTGCCGCCTTAAGGTAAAAAATAGGTAATAAAGCCTCTAAGGCCTCTTTCACATGTCTGTGAAAAACACGCACATCTCGCACGGACGTGTAAAAGGTGCGTATGGCCCTCCATGTGCAGTGATTTTGGCACGAGTGCTCTCTGTGTGCTATCCGTGATAATATATGGAGAACAGGAACTTTATGCTCACCTGTCCCTGATACTGCTATCCATGGTGCTGATGTCTTCCACTCTGCGGTCTACGGCCTTATTGGCTCACCGCTGCTGCTGCTCCCGATCCTCGGTGCAGTGAATATTCGATGAGCATAATGGAGCGGGGGTCAGAAGCAAGTGACAGCAGCGCTGGAGAAGGTGAGTGTAGAAATTAATTTTATTTCACAGAAACGTGTTTTTCTTTGGCACGTATCACACCGGTGTCACACAGATAACATCTTTGCGGTACGTGTGACACCCGTGCTGCCGGAGAAAAACCGACGTGTCTATGTGTGGAGCACACGGACACACGTTTGTTCCACATGGACACACAGTCCATGTGAAAACACGCACGTGTGCGCAGACCCAATGATTTTAATGGATCTACGTGTGTCAGTGTCTCCGGTACGCGTGAAAACAGACCTCACACGTACCAGACACTGATGTGTGAAGGGGGCCTATGGTTGTATGTTAGATCTGATTCCAGTGCAAGGCAATCTCCAATGCATTCTCCTCAATGAACATGACTCCATCCCCAACAGGGCACAGCGTTGTATCCACTTGCCACCCTCAGTCTTGTTGTTCTTCTAACGTAGAACACGGCCATGCGGTTTTACAGCTTGTGAGCATGGGTAGCACCAGATGCTCATTTGTATTAAACAGCAGATCTCACGCCGAATGGCTCTGGATCAACTGCAATTGGCCATTGGCAAAAGCAACAATGCCCACAATATTTCGGCTGCCCTACTGTGAAGCTAGATACTACTCACAAACAAGCCATGAGGCAAGAGGTAGTCAAATGTTCTGATGTCAGATACCAACATCATGAACTAAAGGTCCAGTCACACTAAGCAACTTACCAGCGATCCCAACAACGATAGGGATCGCTGGTAAGTTGCTAGGAGGTTGCTGGTGAAATGTCACACTGCGACGCTCCAGCGATCCCACCAGCAACCTGACCTGGCAGGGATCGCTGGAGCGTCGCTACACGAGTTGCTGGTGAGCTCACCAGCAACCAGTGACAAGCCCCCAGCGCCGCGTGAAAGATGCTGCGCTTGGTAACTAAGGTAAATATCGGGTAACCAACCCGATATTTACCTTGGTTACCACCGCACGGAGCTACACGTGCAGAGAGCAGGGAGCAGCGCACACTGAGCGCTGGCTCCCTGCTCTCCTAGTTACAGCACACATCGGGTTAATTACCCGATGTGTGCTGCAGCTACATGTGCACAGAGCAGGGAGCAGCGCACAATGCTTAGCGCTGGCTCCCTGCTCTCCTAGCTACAGCACACATCGGGTTAATTAACCTGATGTGTCCTGCAGCTACATGTGCACAGAGCAGGAGCCGGCACTGACAGCGTGAGAGTGGCGGAGGCTGGTAACAAAGGTAAATATCGGGTAACCAAGGACAGGGCTTCTTGGTTACCCGATGTTTACTGTGGTTACCAGCCTCCGCAGAAGCCGGCTTCTGCTGCCTGCACATTTAGTTGTTGCTGTCTCGCTGTCACACACAGCGATCTGTGCTTCACAGCGGGACAGCAACAACTAAAAAATGTCCCAGGACATTCAGCAACAACCAACGACCTCACAGCAGGGGCCAGGTTGTTGCTGGATGTCACACACAGCAACATCGCTAGCAACGTCACAAAAGTTGTTCGTTAGCAGTGATGTTGCTAGCGATGTTGCTTAGTGTGACGGGGCCTTAAGGGGAAAGTCAAAGGTGTAGTCAGGTCACTGTCCAGGGTCAGAACACCAGGAGGACAGCGGATCAAAGCAAGGGGGCAAGGCAAACGGATCGTCAGAGGAGATCCAAGGGCTGGCAGCCATAATAAATACAGAACACAGATGAACGAGGCCAACATGCACCAATGAGCAAATGGTACAACTGGCAGTAGTAGCTTTGCAATCACCCAGAACAGGGAACACATGAAGAAATCCAGCACCTCCCAGTCTCAGCACTGGGAGGCTGACCCGTCGTACAACATATCCACAGCTCTTTTAGACTCCAATGTACTGTCTGAGAATATATTCAGTGCAGCAGGTGATTTGTTACATCCAAGCAGACAAGACTGTCCTTTGCAATCATGGTAAACCTTTCATTTGTCAAAATGAATAAGGTGTGAATCAGTATTGACTTGTATTCACCTACGGCTGATGCCAATGATTAGATTGGCTGTAGCATCTGATTGTATGTCCATTATGTTCTATAAAGTTGTACTGCTGATACTGCAGATACCACTCACCATGTTAAGCTTCTCCTCCTGGTCCATCATGTAATAGCTACCGTATACTGCTGCTTTTGGGGCTGCCAATGCTGGCCCTACACATTGTGATATCTCCTAGCCTGTCCCATTAAGTTCTATACAGTGCAGCTGTTGCCATTGCCGATAGACACCCGCACATCTACTGCCTGTCCATTGTGTCATATAGCTACACTGTGTCTTCTAGCTACAGTATATTGTACTGCTGCTTCCGGGGATGCCAGTGCCGGCTCTACACAGCTGAGCATCTCCTTGCTTGTCCCATCAAATTCTATATTTCGTAGCAGCTGATACTGCAACTGCAGCTTTTCATTGATGGTCACACATGCCCTGTATGTCCAATATGTTTTATAGGTGCATGGAACCCTACCCTGTACTAGGCAAATTAATCTGAAACTGCATCCAAAAAAGGGGATCATTATTGGTTGGCTTTTTAAAAACTTTACCTTATTTTTTTTCCAAAAAGCAAACCTTTTGTTTCTCAAAAAGGGCTAGTTTTTAGTTGAAATGCTTGTTAAAAAGCGATAACTTCTTTTCTAACAAGCAACACGTCTGTTGCTACTGAGGTTACATGCACATTACAAAAGCTGTGTTTACGTTAAAGAGCTTGGTAAGGGTTAAATACAGTATACAAAATATGACAAAGCCGGCAAATTCGAATTTAAGAAAAAAAATAATCACTAATTTCTATTAATTACACAATAACTATTTCTACTTTAATGTGAATTTCTTTCTATAGATTAAAGGAGAGTCAATGGGTACAAAATTCTGTCAATTGTAAATATTTTCTTGGTATAATGGTAGGAATAGTGTAGTATATTTTTAATAATCTGGAATGGTATGGTCATTACATAGATGACCTCTTAAGTTGAATGGGACATATATTTGACATAATTTCATTTATGGTCTACAATTATGATGACTCTATAATTTGAGGTTTACATTTACTTCTCACCATGATTGAGTTCGCATTAATTTTCTAGATTTAACCACGGCTGTAGTAGATGACAGGGTCGTGTCCACTACTTATGTAAAGTCCACATCTGCTAATACCACATGACATCTGGTTCATGTCTTCCCTTCCACCTCATTAAAAGTGTTCCAAAATTGAAGATGGTAAGGAAGAGACGTAATGTCCAATATGTTGGATGCAACTCAGATCTAATGTAAACTAGAATTCAAAAGAATTTTCAGATATAGGTTATATGAGGCTTGTAATCCCTCGTGGGTTTCACATTACTTATACAAATATATTAAGATGGGCTAGGGCTTATTTTCAGGGGATGTCTTATTTTTGTTTTCCATAAACAACAATCCACACTTATTCTTGAACAAAAAAAATAAAATTTAATTCAAATATAGTCTTATCGCATTGTGGAACATCAACATAACGTGTATGTATCTATCTGTCTACACACAAACACACTGCACATACATACCAGCCTGTTTCTTCTTCAGCTTTAGACTACTGCAATTATGAGACGTTTTGGTGACAACATAGTCACGTAATGTCACAAAGGTCCTTAAGCAGTATTATCATCAGGATATGAATGCTGGGGCCCCTAGGAGAATGGGGGCCCTCTGAAACTGCCTGGTTTGCTCTCCCTTCTCCCTACTGGCAGTCCTGCATAGCAGCCTGTCTCCCGTTCAGTTCTTTTAGACTCCTGCAATTAAGAGACCTTTGGTCACATGACTGTGACATCATCAAAAGTCCTTAAACAATCCTAACCTCGGAATATAGCTGCTGGGTTCCCTAAGACAGTGGTGGCCCTGAGAAATTGCTCAGTTTGACTCACCTCAACGCCGGCCCCGACTATAGCTAGGGCTTATTTTTTAAGTGAAAGGCCCCCTTACACGCAACAACATATCTAATGATATGTCGTCGGGGTCACGGAATTCGTGACGCACCTCTGGCGTCGTTAGCAATGTCGTTTGTAACAACTAGGAGCGAGTGTTAACGATCAAAAATACTCACCTAATCGTTGACATGTCGTTCACTTTCAAAATCGCGTTTGTCGTTGTGGACGTAGGTTGTTCGTCGTTCCTGAGGCAGCACACATCGCTACGTGTGACACCCCGGGAACGACGAAAAACAGCTTACATGCGTCCTCCGGCAACGAGGTGGGCGTGTTGATAATGCGGATGATCTCCGCCCCTCCGCTTCTATTGGTCGGCCGCTGTGTGATGTCGCTGTGACGGCGCACAAACCTCCCCCTTAAAGAGGTTGTTCGCCGCCCACAGCGACGTCGCTAGGAAGGTAAGTATGTGTGATGAGTGTTAGCGATATTGTGCGCCACGGGCAGCGAATCGCCCGTGACGCACAAACGACGGGGGAGGGTATGCTCGCTAGCGATATCGTAGCGTGTAAAGCCCCCTTAAGGCTTATATTTGAAGCATACATCAAAAAATTCTGTAAAATCATTCTAGGGCTTATTTTTGGGGTAGGTCTTCTTTTCGGGGAAACATGGTATTACACAAGATTTGGTATTTTATTATTAAGAGACATTTCCTTTGTTTTTAATTGATATTACTATTTTAAATTTTACTGTTACACTTGTGATATTTGATTAAAGAGTAACTAAACCTTCTGCCAGTTTTTTTTCATATTTAGTAGGCAATTAATTGCCTTTAGATTGGTGGAAGTTATAGGACCGAGACTCCAAACCTAGGTCCTGAGACCCTCATTGATAATAGACTCTGATTAGGAGACAATCGGTGCAGAATAACTAAAGTTTTTATTTTGTGAGAATAGAGTTGTGATTTATTTGTATTCATTTATTTGTAATGCTCTTTTATAATAGAGTTGTCCTCTAATCTAACGGGAGTTGGGCACTTCAGGAATTGTTTGTCTTTTACACAGAGTTTTACTCAGAAGGATAAATTGGTACTAAACATTTCCAAAAGTCTGACTATGGAAGTAGCGTAACTACCATACAATGCTTTCAACCAAACCTAAGTGGTGAAGGATAGGAACCTCAGATCCAAGCACTATAAGTATAAACATAAGCATTAGGTGGTGCTTACCTGTTGAATGCCATAGGTCCATCCTTGTTTGATTCTGTCTTTTGCCCAGACGTTATGTGCGTTCTCGGCAAGTTTATCAACTAGAACTTCTTGGGCTGGTAACAATTTTACATCTGAGAGGTCCAAAGGGGCAGGTTTGTAGCCATTGGACATCATGTAGCTGTAATAGGGCAATGCATGTTTTCCAATTAGCTGAGCTAGAACTTATGAATCCTGCTAACATTGATCTGATTGCTGCCCCTTTACGAATAGGAAGTGGAATTCCTGCAGTGCTGCTTAATTAATTAAAAACTGACTGTTCCCAACAGGGAAGCTCAGACATCAAAATGTTATCGGCTGAATTTCAATTGAGTTTTCAGATTCTAAAAATAGGAATGTTTGCCCAGAGAAACTGGAGTCATTACTACAACCTAACCAATCCAAACCAGCTCATGGCAAAAAAATAAATAAATAAAAAAATAAATAAAATAAAGTAATAATATAGATATTATTATACTATTGTTATTATTATTATTAATAATAATAATAACATAATACTAAAATAAAAATAATAATATAATAATAATAATAATGATAATAATAATAATAATGATAATAATAATAATAATAATAATAATAATAATAATAATAATAATAATAATAATAATAATAATA
The DNA here is from genome assembly GCF_048569485.1 of Anomaloglossus baeobatrachus. NCBI lineage: Eukaryota > Metazoa > Chordata > Amphibia > Anura > Aromobatidae > Anomaloglossus > Anomaloglossus baeobatrachus. The sequence continues at coordinate 26,846,418 of NC_134364.1, read as the reverse complement.
ATAAAAAAACAAGAATAAATATATCAAAATAGTAGAAAGTGACTCCTTACAGGCAGGGACCTGAAATCAATTTTTTTTTTCCCATTAGTCTAGATAAAGTTAGAGTAAACTTAAAGCATAATGACAACTTGAAATTGTAAACATAAAATTGTTGCAATTCTATCCGAATTCATACAATCAGCGTGAATGAAAACAAGACTCCTTTTATGCAATCACCAGTAGGTGGAGACATTTCCATCAGAACATTCAACGCTTTGCGCATCCAATACCTCCGAAAGCTGCGATACATCATTATTTTATTGACCTATGTGCTGCTCGCTTCTTTTACATATATTGATAAGGAATATGGTATTTCATCTACTTACTTTTTTGGAAGTTTCACTTTTTTCAAATTTTCTTCAGCGGTTTGGTTTGAGTGAACAATGAGACATCCAAGAGCTAACAAAGTCCTACAAAAGAAAAAAGAAAAATCACAATGCATCATATAACAGAGCTCATAATAAGAATGTGCTAAAAATAAAGACTATGTACTGACTTGAACAATATGATTTTTGTTCTAGATTGTTAAGGCTTTTAGAAACAGGTTATGGGTGGGAAAAAAACAAAGTAGTCATTACTCTCCAATTCAAGCCCCCGCTTCCCCAGCTCAGCGGTTCCCTAGGTCCCACTAGTTCTACAGTTATTATGCAATATCCACCATTTATGTCACTCACTGGTCTCAGCAATGAAGTGTAACTCATCCACTGCCACCATATCCAGACTGGCCATCAGGCAAATCTAGCAACTGAAAGATAGGCCGGTCTGACATTGGGCTACACTTGCCAGTAAAGCTTTTAACGGTATCTGCATTATCAGGACACGGATAATGTTGACAACTGTGGCTGAGCAGAAAGCCATTGATATCTTGCTCCAGGACTTACTCCTGGAGACCACAGACTGATTACGGCCTGCGCCAAGTAAAAGGCCAGCAGCACGCATGGGACATCAGGAGGCACAATGACATCCCTGTGTTGTGCTGTATGCATTGGCCCACTTAGCTTTTTTATATTATTATCATTATTATGGGATCAAGAGGGGGGGGTCACTATATAGAGAAATGTAAAGTGGTGTCCATTATACTATATAGAAGAGGTTATGGGGGAGGGGGGCATCAAACGATATATACAGTGGTTGTGAGGAATCATACATTGTATAGAGTGCTATGGACGATCATACTGTGTATAAGGGGACTATTGACTATTATACTGTGCATAGGGGGGCTATGGAGTATCATACTATGTATAAGGGTAATATGGGCTATCATAATGTGTATAAGGGGATATGAGCCACCATACTGTGTATAAGGGCTATGGTTACATACTACGCATATGGACCTATGGGTCATCAAACTATGTATAGAGGAGCGATGGGGCATCATAATTTAGATAAGGAGCTATGAGGCATCATAGTGACTATAGGGAGCTATGGTCACAAAAACACTCTGTATACCAGGCTATGAGGCATCATAGTGACTATAGGGAGCTATGGTCACCATCATACTCTGTATACCAGGCTATGAGGCATCATAGTGACTATAGGGAGCTATGGTCACCATCATACTCTGTATACCAGGCTATGAGGCATCATAGTGACTATAGGGAGCTATGGTCACCATCATACTCTGTATACCAGGCTATGAGGCATCATAGTGACTATAGGGAGCTATGGTCACCATCATACTCTGTATACCAGGCTATGAGGCATCATAGTGACTATAGGGAGCTATGGTCACCATCATACTCTGTATACCAGGCTATGAGGCATCATAGTGACTATAGGGAGCTATGGTCACCATCATACTCTGTATACCAGGCTATGAGGCATCATAGTGAATATAGGGAGCTATGGTCACCATCATACTCTGTATACCAGGCTATAAGGCATCATAGTGAATATAGGGAGCTATGGTCACCATCATACTCTGTATACCAGGCTATGAGGCATCATAGTGACTATAGGGAGCTATGGTCACCATCATACTCTGTATACCAGGCTATGAGGCATCATAGTGACTATAGGGAGCTATGGTCACCATCATACTCTGTATACCAGGCTATGAGGCATCATAGTGACTATAGGGAGCTATGGTCACCATCATACTCTGTATACCAGGCTATGAGGCATCATAGTGACTATAGGGAGCTATGGTCACCATCATACTCTGTATACCAGGCTATGAGGCATCATAGTGACTATAGGGAGCTATGGTCACCATCATACTCTGTATACCAGGCTATGAGGCATCATAGTGACTATAGGGAGCTATGGTCACCATCATACTCTGTATACCAGGCTATGAGGCATCATAGTGAATATAGGGAGCTATGGTCACCATCATACTCTGTATACCAGGCTATAAGGCATCATAGTGAATATAGGGAGCTATGGTCACCATCATACTCTGTATACCAGGCTATGAGGCATCATAGTGACTATAGGGAGCTATGGTCACCATCATACTCTGTATACCAGGCTATGAGGCATCATAGTGACTATAGGGAGCTATGCTCACCATCATACTCTGTATACCAGGCTATGAGGCATCATAGTGACTATAGGGAGCTATGCTCACCATCATACTCTGTATACCAGGCTATGAGGCATCATAGTGACTATAGGGAGCTATGGTCACCATCATACTCTGTATACCAGGCTATGAGGCATCATAGTGACTATAGGGAGCTATGGTCACCATCATACTCTGTATACCAGGCTATGAGGCATCATAGTGAATATAGGGAGCTATGGTCACCATCATACTCTGTATACCAGGCTATGAGGCATCATAGTGACTATAGGGAGCTATGCTCACCATCATACTCTGTATACCAGGCTATGAGGCATCATAGTGACTATAGGGAGCTATGGTCACCATCATACTCTGTATACCAGGCTATGAGGCATCATAGTGACTATAGGGAGCTATGCTCACCATCATACTCTGTATACCAGGCTATGAAGTATCATACTGAATAAGGAGAGCTATGAGGGTCACACTGTGTATAGGGGGCTATGGAGGCATTATACTGACTATAGGGGGGCTATGGTCACAACCACACTGTGTATAGAGGGCTATGGAGGCATCATACTGTGTATAAAGAGCTATAGTCTATCATAGCCTGTATTGGTTGAGCTAATTTTATAAGGCTGAATAGGGGGTCATTCTTACTATATGGTGCTAGTTAGCGCTAAGGAGGTATAGAGTCTCATACAAGGGTATAAGATACAGAGAAGTCACAGAGGGAACATTGTTATTGTGTGAAGCACAAAAGTAGAGTACTATTACTTTACAGGGCAAAAAAGAGACATTATACAATAGGGGCCTCTGGGGCATTATACTTTAAATAGGGATAAAGGGGGCATTATATTGTGTACAGGGGGCAATGGAGATGTGAAGTATTTACTAGGGAGCCGGACCACTGGAGTGAGTAACAGGACTATGGAACCACAAGGTGTCACAAATAGATCACTAAGTGAAGTCGTACAAGCTGGCTCAGGGCCGGGTAGTCACGCGGTACAAGGGAATAGGCAGAGTCAGTGTCTGGAGCAAGCCGGAGGTCGGAAACTGAGAGAGCAAGTCAAACATGGGGGGGTGCGCAGGGACAGAACAACAAACAGGAGCAGGAGAGGAAAACCGGAAGAAGGTAAGTCGAAAACGGAGGGGACCGGACTAAGGGAGGTCAGACGGAATGGGGAGGACTGAAGTCAGGCAGGACGGGGAGGAGGACCAAGGTCAGGAAGGTCAGACGAGGTAGCGGGCAGAATAAAGAACACTTAAACGGACCAGGTGCACACGCTGCAGAGCAGGGCTATAACTGGAGCCGCACCGATGGAGAAGACATCCTGATAAGGCGGTGTGATCCCGGGAACGAGGCACAGCAGAAAAGGCTCCACCCACCGGCTGAGCACCGGGAAATACCGACCGCAGGACCAGGTCACAAATACAACTCTGCCACAGCAGAGTCCAAACTGATTAATGACAGGAGGCATTACATTGCGATAGAGGGGTCATCATAATATGTATAGGAGAGATACGGACATTATCATATCATGTACTCTGGTGTGTAAAACCCCTTTAACAATCAGTAAGCTGACATACTTGGGTCACTGTGGTGGCATTAAGTGGTGATGGCGAAGTGGTCTTATTCATTTTTATATGGTGATATTATTGGTAATATGGGTCTTGGGGGGCAGCATAGGCCAAATTTCAGTGAGCTGCATGCACAGAACTCAATAGTAAGTCCATGCACCCATACCCCACTCTCAGCACAGTGTCGGGGTCATTGACTTAATTGAGCCCATATACCCCTCTGCATACTTGCTCGTGCAGCAGATGAGCACTTCAGGTTGATGTTTTAATGGCCAAGGGTTAAGACATTGAGTTGGGAAGGCTCTTTTTTTTTCAAACAGAGAAAAGCTCCCCAAGTTTGGATAAAAGGTAGCACTCACTTGAGCGTCTCAGTGGACATTTGCAGGTTATAATTTTTTTCCGTTTCTGGAAGTTTGGAGAATTCTACCAAACAAGGATGCTGCCGTTTATTATCATCTCGCACCTAGAAGAAGGAAAGTAATGATGCACATCTCAGATCTGTAGTCATTGGGAAGATTTCTGGTCACCCTGACATCATTCTTACTCTTTTTACAAATCAAAAAGAAATCATAATGGATGATAATGGATAATAATTCGTAGCTTTCTCTTCAACAGGTTACACAAAAAAATATATATATAATCCATTATCTGTGAATAAACTCCAAGATGGCAACATGTTGTCCCAACTGATCTTAACTTTCTATTGTCACCTGCAATTTGCTGTCCTGCTCGCATAACCCCACCTCACAACAGGTTACGTATTGTTTTAAGAACTTTGCTATTTTTTTCCCCTAAAAAGCTCTTGCCCCCATTTGAAGCCAATAGGACTATGGGTGTCACGGGTGACAAACAGTCATGTGGTTTCTGCATATAGAAGGTGTCACAAACCACCGGGGGGGTCACTCAGAAATCCCCCGCGCTGGCTACCAGTACGTCACAATCGGGGGGTAACAAGTGGGGGTCACCCCTCCTTTATACCTCCCGACCGACAGACAGAGCACGTGACGCGCTCTCTAGCGCCCCTCTTATAGTCAGGCCAATTATGGAATTGCCCGACAATAAGCAAGGAGGCCGCTATACTACTTATGCCGATTATTGAAGGGTCCCCGGTGAGAGTAGGGTATATATTCCCCCGACCTCCGCGGGCGGAATATATAAAACCTCCCTGAATCTCATTGGCCTCCCCACAATAATCCTTGGCACAACTCGCTGCCACCAACCGCTTCACGGTAACTATTAGCCGAACACACAGACGTGGGATTCAAGATCGAGATAACAGAACAGCCCAAGATTAATTATATAATTTAATCAGCCTAAAGCACACTAGAAACTACAATATATACAATAGGGAATCTACAGAATATACATAGGTCAGAGTACAGTTACAGATAAAGCATGGTTTACAAACAGGTATGCAATTCAATCAGTTACCTTGTGCGTCTGGCCACAGGGGGGCGCTGTAGACCAGGTTTCTAGGAACTCCCACAGATGTTTCCTGCACGTGACCCCCAGCGAAAGAACACTGGAAAATGGCCGAAGTAGGGTTATCAACCTGGGCAAATCCAGGTCCCCTCCTACCTTAGTGACCTCAGAGGGAGCACTGCTCCACCCCTGGCTGGAGTTATGGACAAAATCCACAACATGGAATATGGCCATAACTTGGCCTGGGAGCGTCGTAGGCGGACGCCAATGCTCTCATTGTGACAGTTATGAATTTAGCTACAGAATGAGAGGTTTCATGACTTGTCTACTAGTTCCACATTGGCTGATATCACGCCTGGGGTATTTCCCAAGCTCCCGCTCCCATAAAAAAGGTGTGCCAGCATCGTCCGCATGCGAAAACACCATTTTTATGGTTGCCGTATTTATCGGAAATATGGCTTGCGAGATATGAACCATTTTTTACTGGAGTCGTTCTGTCTGGCTAGTTCCAGAGCCTTATAATGAGATACAACTCTTGTTACAGGGTGACGGCAGGGAGTCATCCTGTGTCCTTTGTTCCCACCCACATCACCTAATTTCCATATCACAGGAGATGGCCATGGGATGGGTTGCTAAACAAGTTGTGTGAAGGAAAGGGGGGGTGACACCAGGAGAGGGCTTCCTGACATAACTTGAATATCATGATTTATCGTCATATCTCCGGATTTACCTCACACCTCCCCCCTTTTGAGGGCGCTAGGGGGCAGCACACTCCGGTGTTCCCCCGTGCGCCCGTCCGCGACCTCTCCTTGTCGGGACAGCCCGTCTGCGTTACCGTGGTCACGGCCCCTTTTGTGGCGAATGGTGAAGTTGTATTGCTGGAGCGCAAGGCTCCATCGCAACAGTCGCCCATTCGTCCCAGAGACGGGGTGCAACCAGCTGAGGGGGTTGTGGTCCGTCTCCACGATGAAGTGGCGCCCGTATAGATAGGGTTGCAGACGCTGCAGGGCCCACACTATGGCCAGGCACTCCTTCTCCATTGTGGAATAGGCCACTTCACTCGGTAACAGCTTCCTGCTCAGGTACAAGACTGGGTGCTCTTGGCTCGCAGAGTCCACCTGGCTGAGCACCGCACCGAGGCCGAAGTCACTGGCGTCGGTCTGTACTACAAACGGCCGCGTGAAGTCGGCTGCCTGTAGCACGGGCGGGCTGGACAGGGCGTCCTTTAGGGCCCGGAAGGCTGTCTCGCAGTCCATTGTCCAATCGACTGCAGAGGGCAGCTTCTTCTTGGTGAGGTCCGTCAGGGGCTTTGCCAGGCTACTATAGCATGGAACAAACCTCCTATAGTACCCAGCGGTCCCCAAGAAGGACATCACCTGCTTCTTGGTCCTGGGGGTGGGCCAGGATGCGATGGCCTCCACTTTCTCAGGCTCGGGCTTCAGTGTTCCCCCGCCTACCCGGTGACCGAGGTACTGGACCTCGCTCATGGCCAGCTGACACTTGCCCGGCTTGATGGTCAAACCTGCCCGGTGGACCCGCCTGAGCACCTGTGCTAGATGCTCTAGGTGATCTTCCCAGGTGGGACTGAAGACGGCAATGTCATCCAGGTACGCGGCCGCGTACCCTTCAAGTCCCTTGAGCAGGGTGTTGACCATCCGCTGGAAAGTGGCAGGGGCATTCCTCATCCCGAATGGCATCACCGTGGACTCGTACAGTCCAAATGGGGTAATAAAGGCAGAGCGTTCCCTGGCCTTGCGAGTCAGGGGGATCTGCCAATATCCCCGGCTCAGGTCCATGATGGTCAGGTACTGAGCCCCGGCCAACTGATCGAGCAGGTCATCGATGCGTGGCATTGGGTACGCATCGGCGACCGTGACAGCATTGAGCCCCCTGTAGTCCACGCAGAACCGAGTGGTTCGGTCCTTCTTAGGGACGAGGACTACAGGCGAGGCCCAAGCGCTGTTGGATGCCTGGATCACCCCCAGCTTCAGCATCTCGTCAATCTCCTGGCGCATGTGTTGCTGCACCTCCAGGGAGACCCGATATGCTGAACGCCGGATCGGGGGATGATCCCCAGTGTCCACGTGATGGACAGCCAAGTCAGTCCTTCCGGGCTGGTTGGTAAACAACCCCCGGAAGGGGTGTAGGGTGGCCCACAGCTGGGACCGTTGGTCCTCCAAGAGCTGGTGGCCAACCTCCACATCCTCAATGGATCCGCCTGCCCTAACCTGGGCTAGCATATCCAAGAGGGTTTCCGCTTCTCCCTCCTCGGGCAGGTTGCACACGGGGAGCGCACATGCCTCCCGCTCATGATGTGCCTTCATCATGTTCACATGGAAGGGCTTCCGCCTTCCACGGGCAGGGTCCAGGGTGACCAGGTACGTCACAGGGTTGAGCTGCTGGTACACGAGGTATGGGCCTTCCCAGGCTGCCTGAAGCTTGTCCTGTGGTACGGGGACCAGTACCCACACCTTTTGACCCACTTGGTAGGTCCTCTCACAAGCGTTCTGGTCGTACCAACGCTTCTGATCGGCCTGGGCTTGAGCCATATTGTCGTGTACCAGTTGCGTCAAGGCCTGCATTTTGTCCCGGAAGCGCATGACATACTCGATAACCGACACTCCAGGGGTGGCCAAATCCCCTTCCCAAGCCTCTTTCACCAGAGCCAGGGGGCCCCGCACACGTCGCCCGTACAGGAGCTCAAACGGTGAGAATCCTGTTGAGGCCTGTGGAACCTCCCGGTAAGCAAATAACAGGTGTGGGAGATACCGCTCCCAGTCACGCCCATGGGAGTCGACCAACATCTTAAGCATCTGCTTTAAGGTGCCATTGAACCGCTCGCACAGGCCATTAGTCTGTGGATGGTACGGGCTGGCCACCAGATGTCGCACCTGGACCTGCTTACAGAGGGCCTCCATCAGCTGGGACATGAATTGGGTCCCCCGGTCAGTGAGCATTTCCTGGGGAAAACCCACTCGGGAGAAAATCTCCAGCAATGCGGTGGCCACCTTGTCAGCCCGAATGGACGACAAGGCCACTGCTTCTGGGTACCGGGTGGCATAGTCCACTACCGTCAGTATGAAGCGTTTCCCGGAGCTGCTGGGGATGGCCAGCGGGCCGACCAGATCCACAGCCACCCTCCTGAAAGGCTCATCGATGATTGGCAGAGATACTAGTGGGGCTTTGGGGTGTGGCCCCGCCTTCCCCACTCTCTGACAGGTTTCACACGAACGGCAGTAGGCAGCCACATCGGCCCCCATTTTTGGCCAGTAGAAATGCTGGTTTAACCTGGCCTTGGTCTTAGCGATCCCTAGGTGTCCGGCCATCGGAATCTCATGTGCGATCCGCAACAACTCCGTCCGGAACGGATAGGGTACCACCAACTGTCGGTCCCTGGGCCACGCCTCCGGTGAACCCTGCTGGACCGTGGCCCGGTACAGCCGTCCTTGGTCCCAGACCACTCGCTCCGGGTCCGAGTCCGAGGGAGGCTGTGCCGCCTGCTCCTTAAGAGCTTTCAGGCTGTCGTCAGCTTCTAACGCTGCCTGAAACCCCTGACTAGATGTGGCCAGAATCGACGAGACTGTCACATCTTCGGTCAGTACCCCGGGACCTGTGTCCTGGCCTCCACCTGACTCGGCTGCCACTTGGTCAGAAGGGGAAGAGCTATCGGACCTCCGGGAGGCCCCTTGGCTTCCAGCACTCCCACTGCGGGTGACAGCGGCCACAGCCGCTGCGACCGTGGGTCGTGCCTGCTCCTCCTCCGTTCCTGACCAAGTCGCCGGTTCAGGCAGACCTACCTGGCTTCCTGACACCCCGGTTGTGGGGGAACCATGCACCGAGATCTTACCTGGGAGCACTTCCGCTCCTGGACCGGCCCCAATCTCACCTGCCTGTTCCCCTCCTGCAGCAACAGAACCCCGCTGTGAAATCTCTGGGGACCCCACATTTGCTGTGGTAGCCCCCACCCCACACACTGGTCCTCCCCCTGCAGCACCCTGCTCTCTGCTTATCCCTGCAGAGGGCAACAGATCCCAGCTCACAGGCTGATTACTTGTAGAGGCATTGTCACACCTTTCTCTGACCCCCTCCCCTGTCACAGCTGCAGCTGTGTGTGTGTCTATGGTGTCTATGCAAGCAGAAATATCAGAGTTCACTCCCTCCTCCCTTACATCATTCATAGATAACACATTAACATTGTCCGGAGGCATGTCAGTACTGGCTGAAGGTTCAGCCCTTGGTTGGGGCCCAAACTGGGAGGTTATCTGCCCCAAATCTGTCCCAAGTAGCACGTTTGCGGGGATCCGATCAGTTACCCCCACCTCCCTCACCCCTCGCCCTGCGCCCCAGTCCACATAAATGTCAGCAACAGGCAGCGCCGGGTCAATGCCTCCAATCCCGGAGACAGCGAGGGTTTTTCCAGGGATCAAGTCTTGGGGGGACACCATCTCAGGCCGCACCAGAGTCACCTCCGAGGCGCTGTCTCGCAGTCCTATGGTCACAGACCGGCCGACGGTGACAGGTTGGAAGCTGTCCAGGGACCTACCACCACCCCCACCCACACAATACACCTTGGGCGGCCCTTGGGACGGGGACGGAGCCGGGGCCTTGGGACGCTGAGGGCACATGGCCTTGAAGTGTCCAGGTAGGTTGCACTGGTGGCACCGTCTTGGTTCTGCCACGGGCCTGGAGAGGGGAGTTGAGGGGGACACCCCCTGCAGTCTAGGGGCAGGTGGGGCAGTCGCAGAGTTCATCTTACCCCCTCTCCAGGTGCTGCTGGTGGCTGCTCTCCTGGCTTCAGGAGCCCGATTGTTGGTGTAGTCATCGGCCAGGGCAGCTGTAGCCGTGGACCCCTTTGGCTTCTGGTCTCGGATGAACTGGCGGAGATCCTCAGGGCAGTTCCACAAGAGTTGCTCCGTGATGACCAAGTCCAGGATCTCTGGTCCGGTGGAAAGCTGCAGGCCTTGGGTCCAGTGGTCGGCAGCTCGGGCAAGTGCCCGCCGGTGGTCAGCCCAGGAGTCCTTTGGTCCCTTCTGCAGGGTCCGGAACTTCTTGCGGTAGGACTCCGGAGTGAGGTTGTACTGTTGGATCAGGGCCCGCTTGATGGTGTCGTAGCCCTGATCTGCCTCAGCAGGCAAGTCCCCAAGGATTTCCAGGGCCTTACCCCTTAAACGGGGGGTCAGGTATTTGGCCCACTGGTCCTTGTCCAGATGGTGCTGCAAGCAAGTCCGTTCAAAAGCAGTCAAGAAAGAGTCCAAGTCTCCATCCTTCTCCAGCACGGGAAAGTCCTCAACACGGACCTTTGGAAGTTTGGTGTCTTGAAGGTCACGTGTGGCTGATGAGGGCCGGAGCTGAGCTAGCTGCAGCTGGTAGTCACGCTCGGCCTGTTGCTGTCGCTCTTCACGTGCTGCCTGCCGCTCCGCAGCCTCACGCACTGCTTGCCGCTCCGCAGCCTCAGCGTCACGCGCTGCCTGCCGCTCTGCCCTGCGCTCTGCCAGGAGTCCCTTGTAGCCCTCCTGGTCTCCAGCCTGGAGAAGGGCCATAGCCATTTGAAGAAGGCTATCCGAGCCTCCCAGGCTCGGTGGAATGGCACGTGGTGATCTGCGGCCCGCTGCGGAGCCTGGTGATTCACTGTCCATTTCAGAGCGGAGGGCTAGCATCTGGCTCGTTGAGGACCCTTGGGCGAGCTCCTCCTCATTTTGTCCAGCAGTGCCAGGTTGTGCGATGTCCTCTGCAGAGCTGTTCTCTGGCGTCGGGCTCTTGGAGGGCTCGTGGACAACCTCCTCATCGTCTCTGGCCTGAGCATCGGCCATTCCTTTGGCTTTGCTCCTGGTGCTCTCAGCCATTGTTGCAGACTTTGGTCACTGACACAGAACTGACACCTGATGCCTCCACACACCTTACAGTATCTGCACTCTGACACTCTAGTGTTGAGCTAGTCTGAAGACCCCAGCAGCCACAGCTGCTGCAGGCAGTCTTTAGTGTCTGGGAGTATGGGTCTCACACTCACACACACTATTATCTCGATCCCACCGCTTGCCACCAATATGTCACAAACCACCGGGGGGGTCACTCAGAAATCCCCCGCGCTGGCTACCAGTACGTCACAATCGGGGGGTAACAAGTGGGGGTCACCCCTCCTTTATACCTCCCGACCGACAGACAGAGCACGTGACGCGCTCTCTAGCGCCCCTCTTATAGTCAGGCCAATTATGGAATTGCCCGACAATAAGCAAGGAGGCCGCTATACTACTTATGCCGATTATTGAAGGGTCCCCGGTGAGAGTAGGGTATATATTCCCCCGACCTCCGCGGGCGGAATATATAAAACCTCCCTGAATCTCACTGGCCTCCCCACAATAATCCTTGGCACAACTCGCTGCCACCAACCGCTTCACGGTAACTATTAGCCGAACACACAGACGTGGGATTCAAGATCGAGATAACAGAACAGCCCAAGATTAATTATATAATTTAATCAGCCTAAAGCACACTAGAAACTACAATATATACAATAGGGAATCTACAGAATATACATAGGTCAGAGTACAGTTACAGATAAAGCATGGTTTACAAACAGGTATGCAATTCAATCAGTTACCTTGTGCGTCTGGCCACAGGGGGGCGCTGTAGACCAGGTTTCTAGGAACTCCCACAGATGTTTCCTGCACGTGACCCCCAGCGAAAGAACACTGGAAAATGGCCGAAGTAGGGTTATCAACCTGGGCAAATCCAGGTCCCCTCCTACCTTAGTGACCTCAGAGGGAGCACTGCTCCACCCCTGGCTGGAGTTATGGACAAAATCCACAACATGGAATATGGCCATAACTTGGCCTGGGAGCGTCGTAGGCGGACGCCAATGCTCTCATTGTGACAGTTATGAATTTAGCTACAGAATGAGAGGTTTCATGACTTGTCTACTAGTTCCACATTGGCTGATATCACGCCTGGGGTATTTCCCAAGCTCCCGCTCCCATAAAAAAGGTGTGCCAGCATCGTCCGCATGCGAAAACACCATTTTTATGGTTGCCGTATTTATCGGAAATATGGCTTGCGAGATATGAACCATTTTTTACTGGAGTCGTTCTGTCTGGCTAGTTCCAGAGCCTTATAATGAGATACAACTCTTGTTACAGGGTGACGGCAGGGAGTCATCCTGTGTCCTTTGTTCCCACATCACCTAATTTCCATATCACAGGAGATGGCCATGGGATGGGTTGCTAAACAAGTTGTGTGAAGGAAAGGGGGGGTGACACCAGGAGAGGGCTTCCTGACATAACTTGAATATCATGATTTATCGTCATATCTCCGGATTTACCTCACAGAAGGTGATAGCGTTTGGCTGTGCAAAATGCTCCCTAACTTTCTGTTGTTCCTGCTGTCAATACTCATAGCATTAGGTAGCTTTCCTGTTGGATTTTCATCTCTTCCCCTTTAAGACCTGGTGGAGCTACACTTCCATCCAGCTGCTGATTATCACTACAGTACTCTGTACTGTGCTTAAATACTCCCAGCTTCCCTGGACTTGTGCTGGTGATATTATTCAGTTCATTCAAGCTCTGGTTGCAAGCAGGTGGCTTGCTCTCAACTGTAGTATTGTTACTGTTACTTTGCTGAACTTCTACCTGTGTCATCTGTAGATAAATAGTTTATGCATTTTCCTGTGTGTCCTCCTTGTCGTCTTCTTTAGAGTTTAGAGAGGTTGACAAAGAGCTCATCCCACCAGTTCCCTATTTAGAGACTAAGGATAGCTAGGGTCAGGTATTCGGCTCGGCGCATAGAACATATCTAGGGTGGTGAGGGACCCCAGGGACCAGCAGTAGGTTTGGTCAGGGGTCACCATCTTCCCCTTCCCTTTCGCTTGGTACATCCCTGTACCTAGCATGACAATGAGTCATTTGTCTACATTAACCAATGACTGTAACAGAATAAAAACATAAGAAAAATACATCTAAGTTGATGTATTACTATCAGTTATAGGAATAATAGTTCTGAACGCAGTGTCTCTGACAGTCAGATGGAAGGATTGAGATTTCAAAAGTTCTCCAAAAGACATTATGTATATGTTTGAATGATATTGTGCTTCAGAATGGATCTCAACCCTTGCCTGGTACCATGGGGTTAATGTGACCCCATGCAGATTGGTACAACTAGTGATTTTTTTTTTATGGTACCAGACAAGGGTTAAAAATATATGTGGGTGTTAGTTGACCAGAGACAGAGATATCCTATATGGTGGCTCATGTGTTTCTGCCTTTTAAAAAAACAATCAAACCGGCTCACCGCTTGTACATTCAGGACTACTTCCACTTGATCCTGCACGGATGATCCCAGGTGAGGATGTCCACAGTTCATATAGAAAGGCAAAATATCCAGCGGATCACAGGCATTTTCTCTTAAAAAATTTTCTTTATTGCTTACATTAAAATTCATCACAGATGGTATCCAGCAGATAAAGGGTAAAGTTCATCCTAGTTCATCCAACGCGTTTTGACACTATGCTATGTCATAAAGTCTTATTCAAGGATGAGTTCCATGAATAAGACTTTATGACATAGCATTGTGTCGAAACGCGTTGAATGAACTAGGATGAACTTTACCCTTTATCTGCTGGATTCCATCTGTAACGAATTTTAATGTAAGCAATAAAGAAATATTTTTTTTTAAGAGAAAATGCCTGTGATCCGCTGGATATTTTGCCTTTCTATATTTCTGCCTTCTAGACCTCCCTAGCATAGATCGAGCTTGTTTTTAGCTATGGGATGCCCTATCGACACAGTCTTCTCTAGGATAGTGCTATCTTTTCTGTGCTATCCTAACATAAGAAAGCAGATGAGAATACAGATGAATCTTCCCTGGATATAGCTAGTCAAAATGGTTGCAGATTTATTTTTTTTTAACTGAAACGTGCACTAAAAAATGTGTCCATTTTTACAAAAAAGAGAATTTTGTTTACTTACCGTAAATTCTTTTTCTTATAGTTCCGACATGGGAGACCCAAACCATGGGTGTATAGCTACTGCCTCCGGAGGACACACAAAGAACTACACTCAAACGTGTAGCTCCTCCCTCCGGGCTATATACACCCCCTGATTGACAATCTACCCAGTTCAGTGCAAAAGCTGAAGGAGGACATCCACCCATAAGTAGAGATAGAGTAAAACTCGGAATAACCGTAACTCTGACTACTAACAACAGCCGGTGAAACACACGGAACAAAAAAACTGCCAACAGGCAACAGGGAGGGTGCTGGGTCTCCCATGTCGGAACTATAAGAAAAAGAATTTACGGTAAGTAAACAAAATTCTCTTTTTCTTTATCGTTCCTTATGGGAGACCCAAACCATGGGACATTCCAAAGCAGTCCATGGGTGGGAATAAACCAACTGAGAAGTAGGCAAAACCTAACTTCACAAATGGGCGACAGCCGCCTGAAGAATGCGTCTGCCCAAGCTCGCATCTGCCGAAGCATGAGCATGCACTTGGTAGTGCTTCGAAAAAGTGTGCAGACTGGACCACGTGGCAGCCTGACAAACCTGCTGAGCCGTAGCCTAGTGCCTGAAAGCCCAGGAGGCACCGACAGCTCTGGTCGAGTGCGCCTTAATCCCTGGCGGGGGAGGCGCCTGAGAACACTGGTAGGCATCGGTGATAGCCGACCTGATCCAACGAGCTAGGGTCGGTTTAGAAGCAGCGAGACCCTTGCGCTGACCAGTGGTTAGCACAAAAAGTGAGGTGCACCGCCTAAAAACGGCAGTGCGTGACACATAGATTCGGAGCGCCCGCACCAAATCCAAGGTATGCAACGCCTTTTCAAAGCGATGCACAGGGGCCGGACAAAGAGAAGGCAATGAAATGTCCTGGTTAAGGTGGAAAGGAGACACCACCTTAGGGAGAAAGTCCGGAGACGGACGAAGAACCACCTTGTCTTGGTGAAACACCAAAAAAGGTGACTCTGAAGAGAGCGCAGCCAAATCAGAGACTCTCCTGAGAGAAGTTATGGCTACTAGAAAAACAACTTTCTGTGAAAGTCGAAACAAGGGAACCTCCCTGAGAGGCTCAAAGGGGGTTTTTTGTAAGGCCGTGAGGACCAGATTAAGGTCCCAGGGATCCAAGGGCCTCCGGTAAGGAGGAATGATGTCAGATGCGCCCTGCATGAAAGTGCGCACCTGAGCCAGTCGGGCGATACGCCGCTGGAACAATACCGACAGAGCCGACACCTGTCCCTTGAGGGAATTGAGGGACAGTCCTAGCTGTAGACCGGACTGTAGAAAAGACAGGATGGTCGGCAAGGAGAACGGCCAAGGGGCATGGTCGGAAGAGCGACACCAGGACAGGAAAATCCTCCAAGTCCTGTGGTAAATCTTGGCCGAGGAAGACTTCCGAGCCTGAGTCATGGTGGAGATGACCTCAGAGGGAATGCCTGAAGCCGTTAGGATCCAGGACTCAAGAGCCACGCCGTCAATCTGAGAGCCGCAGAATTCTGGCGGAAGAACGGACCTTGAGAGAGAAGGTCTGGGCGGTCCGGGAGATGCCACGGCACCTCTACGGACAGACGGAGCAGGTCTGGGTACCAAGCTCGCCTGGGCCAGTCCGGAGCAATGAGTATGACTCGACGGCCCTCCATTCTGATCTTGCGCAGAACCCTGGGCAAGAGCGCTAGAGGGGGAAACACATAGGCCAGACGGAACTGAGACCAATCTTGAACCAGTGCGTCTGCTGCGAAGGCTTGAGGATCGTGGGAGCGAGCCACGTAAACCGGAACCTTGTTGTTGTGCCGGGATGCCATTAGGTCCACTTCCGGAGTGCCCCACTTGCGGCAGATTGATCTGAACACTGACGGGTGCAGGGCCCACTCGCCGCTGTCCACGGTTTGACGGCTGAGGTAATCGGCCTCCCAGTTTTCCACGCCTGGGATGTGTACTGCAGACATGGTGGACTTGGAGTCCTCCGTCCACTGGAGGATTCGTTGAACCTCCAACATCGCCAGACGGCTGTGAGTCCCGCCCTGGTGATTGATGTAGGAAACCGCTGTCGCGTTGTCCGACTGAACTCGAATGTGCTTGCCCGCCAACAGGTGGTGAAAGGCTAGGAGAGCTAGAAACACAGCTCTGATCTCCAGCACATTGATCGAGAGGGCTGATTCGGACGGAGTCCAAGTGCCCTGAGCTCGGTGATGGAGAAATACTGCTCCCCAACCGGAGAGGCTGGCATCCGTGGTGAGGATCACCCAGGACGGAGTCAGGAAGGAGCGGCCCTGGGACAGAGAGAGAGGCCGAAGCCACCACTGAAGGGAGCTCCTGGTCTGTGACGACAGAGCCACCTGCCTGTGCAAGGAAGAGATCCGCTTGTCCCAACAGCGGAGAATGTCCAGCTGCAGGGGACGCAGATGGAACTGAGCAAAGGGAACCGCTTCCATGGACGCCACCATCTGACCCAGCACCTGCATGAGGTGTCTGATGGAATGACGGCGGTGCCTCAGCAGAGAGCGCACCGCCAGACGAAGGGACTGCTGTTTGACTAAGGGCAACTTGACAAGTGCCGGCAGAGTCTCGAATTGCATCCCTAGGTACAAAAGCACCTGGGTCGGGATCAGAGTGGACTTGGGCAGGTTGACAAGCCACCCGAACTGAACTAGCGTGGCGAGAGTGAGAGAGACACTCCGCTGGCAGTCTGCACTGGATGAGGCCTTGACTAGAAGGTCGTCCAGGTAAGGAATCACTGCCAACCCCTGGAGGTGCAGGACCGCAACCACTGCTGCCATGACCTTGGTGAATACTCGAGGGGCCGTGGCTAAGCCGAAGGGGAGAGCCACGAATTGGAAATGTTCCTCTCCGATCGCAAAGCGTAGCCAACGCTGGTGTGAAACCGCAATAGGCACATGCAGATAGGCATCTCTGATGTCGATGGATGCCAGAAAATCTCCTTGGGTCATTGATGCAATAACCGATCTCAGAGATTCCATGCGAAAGTGCCGCACCTGAACATGCTTGTTGAGAAGCTTGAGGTCCAGGATGGGTCGGAAGGAACCGTCCTTCTTGGGGACTAGAAAGAGGTTTGAGTAGAAACCGCTGAACCGTTCCCGGGCGGGAACCGGAACAATTACACCGTTGGCCTGCAGGGATGCCACGGCCTGAGAGAAGGCGGCGGCTTTGGAGCAGGGGGGGGTGGACAGAAAAAAATCTGTTTGGCGGGCTTGAAGAAAATTCTATCCTGTAGCCGTGGGAGATGATATCCCGCACCCACTGATCGGAGACGTGTTGCAACCACACGTCGCCAAAGTGGGAGAGCCTGCCACCGACCAAGGACGTTGCTGGCGCGGCTAGATAGTCACGAGGAGGCTGCCTTAGTGGCAGCGGCTCCTCCGGTCTTTTGAGGACGCGGCTTTGCACGCCAGTTGGATTTACGATCCTTGGCTGCGGTAGTGGACGAGGTCGAGGGCTTAGAGGACGACCAGTTAGAGGAACGAAAGGAACGAAACCTCGATTGGTTCCTGCCCTGGACAGGTTTCTTGGGTTTAGCTTGTGGCAGGGAAGTACTCTTCCCGCCAGTAGCTTCCTTAATTATGTCATCCAGCTGTTCCCCAAACAGCCGGGACCCAGTAAAAGGGAGACTCGCAAGGTACTTCTTAGAGGAAGCGTCTGCTTTCCACTCTCGAAGCCACAAGATCCTGCGGATCGCGAGGGAGTTAGCGGAGGCCACCGCAGTGCGGTGAGAAGCCTCCAGGATGGCAGACATGGCGTAGGATGCAAAAGCCGAAGCTTGAGAAGTTAAGGCATCCGTCTCAGGAATAGAGTCCCTGGAGAGGGAATGAATCTCTGCCAGAGAAGCAGAGACTGCCTTAAGAGCCCACACTGCCGCAAAAGACGGGGAGAACGAGGCTCCTGCTGCCTCATATACAGACTTGGCCAGAAGGTCAACCTGGCGGTCAGTGGGATCCTTAAGAGAAGTGCCATCAGCCACAGCTACGACTGTGCGGGCTGAGATTCTGGACACCGGAGGGTCTACCTTTGGGGACTGTGCCCATTCCTTAACCACCTCTGGTGGAAAAGGAAAACGGTCATCTGAACTACGCTTCGGAAAACGTTTGTCAGGACAGGCCCTGGGCTTGTTAACAGTGGTCTGAAAGCTGGAGTGGTTAAAAAACATACTCCTAGGTTTCTTAGGAGAGGTAAACTGGTGTACCTCTACCAGAGAGGGTTGTTCCTCTGACTCTTGTGGGTTGAGGTTCAGTACGGAGTTAATGGACGCAATCAAGTCACTAACATCCGCATCACCCTCAGACAAGTCAATGGGGTACATAGAGGCAGCGTCTGAGCCCACAGTAAACGAATCTTCCTCGCCCTGCACCTCGGCCTGTGAATCAGAGCCGTGGGACGAGGAAGGAGAAGGTTCCCTGCGTCTCCGTTTAGGGGGACGGGGTCCTAGGACATGCTCTGAGGGCTCTGCCGAGCTAGGAGCCGCAGAGACACCCTGAGAGGGGGGCTGATGCATGGACAGCAGTGTCCGGGACAGCTGCCCCATGGAGTCGGCAAAAGACTGGGAAATAGCTTGTGAAAAGGAATCTACCCAAGCCGGGGATTCGGCCACCTGGGCCGGAGCAGCCAG
Organism: Anomaloglossus baeobatrachus; assembly: GCF_048569485.1. Taxonomy (NCBI): domain Eukaryota; kingdom Metazoa; phylum Chordata; class Amphibia; order Anura; family Aromobatidae; genus Anomaloglossus; species Anomaloglossus baeobatrachus. Next base: position 26,827,266 of record NC_134364.1, on the reverse strand, counting down.
AGGGACCCCTGAGGCGGCTCCAGGCTGAGACACAAACATGTTAGCACAGGCATCACAATGTGGGAATGTGCTTGGCTCTGGCAGAATGAGCTTACATGCAGTGCATATAGTGTACATGTTTGCAGCCTTGCTCCTAGTAACAGACATGCTGCTGAGGTGGAAGCTCTGCAGCCAGAATATACTCCTGTAGAATGTCTGAGAGTGTAATAAAAGTCCACAACCAGAGGTTGTGGCTTACCAGCCCTTGCTCTCTGTGTGCCCTCCGGATTCCACCGCTCCTCTGAGAAGCGACAGCCTTCTAACAGTATGCAGCTGCAGCATCCAGCGTCTTACAGTGCAAGAACGCTGAAAAAATGGCGCTGGGAGAAGAGGGGGGGCGTGTATAAGCCCCAAGAGCGGGAAAACACGGAGGGCAGAGAGATACAGGAAGAAATACAGGGGAGGGAACATCTCCCCAGAGAGGAGTGCCCTCCCCTCTGCTGGTCGGGCGGTGGGTGGCGCTGTATGCAAAACATGCAGAGAAGCCAAAACCGAAACTAGGCCCAAACTGAAGCCGGGGCCTAGATTTTAAAATGCGGCCGACGAGCAGGCACCTTCGGCGCGGTTCTCAGGGGAAACCCCCAGAACCGGCCGGAATTAACAGTAACGCTAAAGCACATACTGTCCCCCCAATAAAAGTACCCGGGACCCCTGAAAAAACGTCTCAATACTTAGCTTTTGAGACGCAGGGCCATGTCCCTGAGTGGGGGTTAACGCTCCTTCCAGCAGGGACCAGACAGGGCTGCGGATGGAGACCGGCCTTCTGCAAGCAGAGAGGACAGTGGAGGCTCCCACTTCAAACAGAGTCTCGACAGAGGGTGTGAAGGAGCGCGGCATGTGAAGGCTCCAGCCTTATAAAGTCAACCTTAACAGCACCCGACAGAGTGGGGTGTGAAGGGACATGCCGGGAGTCCAGACTGGACCCGCTTTTCTTCCAAATCTTTAAAATAAAAATAAAAAAATATCAGAGAATGCAAGTGTGTGTATCCTCCTGAAACACAAGGCATTGAACTGGGTAGATTGTCATCCAGGGGGTGTATATAGCCGGAGGGAGGAGCTACACGTTTGAGTGTAGTACTTTGTGTGTCCTCCGGAGGCAGTAGCTATACACCCATGGTTTGGGTCTCCCATAAGGAACGATAAAGAAATGTAAAGATTCAAAACCTCAAATAGAACTTAACGTATGGAATACATGGCGTAACATAACATACAGATTACGCAGAACAAAGATGAGAAACATTTATAAAGACTATCACAATTATACCTTCATATATGTTCTAAAGGAGTATGGAACACCTTATTATCTTATATAACTTTATCTATACATTACAATGATTATATACCTTGCCGTAGATCCAACCAAGTTCGATTTTGTTCATGCCCCAAAGTTCATGGATGTTTTCTGCTAATTTGTCTCGAATCTTCTCAAGGTGAGGAGGTAAAACGATCTATAAAGGGTGCAAATATGAGTAACTACAGGCAGGATGTTATAGAGCAGACCAGATTGATTGATTTACATTTTTGTAGGAAAATTTTCAGTAAAAGTTTTATTTTAATCCCTGGTGTTTGTATGCACGAGACAAATGGGTGGTCCTATTCGTGATTGACAGTTTTCCCTATGTAACTGTGCACACAGAGATAGCTGTCAATCACTAGTAGGTCCGCCCACTGGACTCATATACATAGAAACACCAAAACTTTCAATAAATAAAATACAAGTTATACTGAATCTCCAACAAATCTACATATTACTCAGCTTCTATTTCTATTTACCCTGTTGGCCACAGATTGGACTGTATATACAACGGTCAGGTTCCCTTAAAGGGAATCTGTCAGCAGGTTTTTGCTGTGTAATCTGAGGACAGCATAAGGTTGGGGCTGACACACAGATTTCAGCGATGTGTCACTTAGGCTGTGTGCTGTTGCTTTAGACAATGAAGATTTTATAACCAGGAGATTATCACTGCTGTAACTAGCTGGCACATAAGCCCTTGTCCGGTCACCCCCTGCCTCCCTCTGATCAGATCACTGTCAATATAGAACGTATACAGAGAGCTGTGATGTAGGTGGGGTTAGGTTTCTAAGCTCTGCTACATCTAAGAACTCTGATTGTGTCACAACGGCTGCACCCAGTAAGCAAATTGTTGAAATCAGAGTCTCTATTCCTACATTATGATGCTCTCAGATGAGGTAGCAAAAGTCTTTTAAGTAAAGTATCTACCCATCACAACTACTAAACGTTTAATTTAGAGTAGAGAATATTCAGCAACTATGAACATTCTGTATAAATGGGGCATAAATGATGGGGTTCGGTTCATACATCTGACAATGGTCTGGGGCCTTCAGTGCAGCACAGGCTGAATGATAGCAGATATTAGTCTAGCCCTGCTTTGTGGCCTTCAATTTGGTAATGCAAGCCAACTTGAATCATATCAAGATACAGTGGTATGGATAAGATAACGCTCTTGATAAAAGCAGTGCCAACACAGGGATTTGTAGCTCACAACACTTGTACAGATCTTGAATATGCTTCAGTATCAGGAGTCTAAAGATGCCATGAAAACAACCTGCTTGTGTATTTATACCTACATGTTTCACATAACGGTCACAATCTATCCTAAACACATACTGTATCTCTGATAATGTACTAAATATGAAATGTTTACACTTTATTTGCACCTATAAATAAAGCTTAAAGGAGTGATCCGAAACAAAGCTCCTATTGCCCCTCTGCAATATGCACAGTGACCGTGCTCATTTCTTGCCAGCTCTGATCAGATGTAACGAGCCGGCAAGAGGGTGCACTGTCAGTGCGTGTTGTAAGCAGAATAGCCGGCGTGCAGGAAAAGCAGAGACCAGCGCTGCCCCTGCATGGAAGTGACGTCGATCAGATCTCTTGCCGGCTCGTTACTTCTGAGCAGAGCTGGAGTGCGAGCGCACTGTTGCTTTTCATATTGCAAAGCGACAAGTATATACTGAGCATACATTGGACTTCAAGACAGACACATGCTCAGGAGAGTAGGGACAGAGCACTCACTGAAATGGACATCTCTGATGACTCTGTTTCAAGGAGGGGGCAGCAATGGCTGCAGCAGTGACCGCGGTCTCTGCCTCCTGATATAAGCTATCGTACTATAGCCGATCCACAGCCCTTCTACCATGGGACCACTTGTAACCAAACGAGATTGAATAGGAGGCACTACATTCAATGTCTACTAATCTGTTTCTAAGTTACTTTCAAATCTCTCCTTTTTGTCTCTCAATATGCTGCTGTCCGCTCCATCTCTCCTTTTTGTCTCTCAATATGCTGCTGTCAGCTCCATCTCTCCTTTTTGTCTCTCAATATGCTGCTGTCCGCTCCATCTCTCCTTTTTGTCTCTCAATATGCTGCTGTCAGCTCCATCTCTCCTTTTTGTCTCTCAATATGCTGCTGTCCGCTCCATCTCTCCTTTTTGTCTCTCAATATGCTGCTGTCCGCTCCATCTCTCCTTTTTGTCTCTCAATATGCTGCTGTCAGCTCCATCTATCCTTTTTGTCTCTCAATATGCTGCTGTCAGCTCCATCTCTTCTTTTTGTGTCTCAATATGTTGTTGTCAGCTACATCTCTCCTTTTGGTCTTTCAATATGGTGCAGTCAGCTCCATCTATCCTTTTGTCTCTCAATATGCTACTGTCTGCTCCATCTCTCCTTTTTGTGTCTCAATATGCCACTGTCAGCTCCATTTCTCCTTTTTGTCTCTCAATATGCCGCTGTCAGCTCGGTCTCTCCTTTTTGTCTCTCAATATGCTGCTTTTAGTTCCATCTCTCCTCCTTGTCTCTCCATAAGCTGGTGTCTGCTTCATCTCTCCTTTTTGTCTCTCAATATACTATTGTGAGCTCCATCTCTCTATTTTGTCTCTCAATATGCTGCTGTTAGGTCTGTCTCTCTGATACCCCACTGGTCACTGCAGAGTCAGAAAACAATAAAAAGCATAAGACCTACAAGCCCAACAACCATTTCGCAATCTCATGAAAGTACAGATACATTTTAAGCATGTTATTCGGAAATTAAAAGAAGACTTACCTGGCTGGTATCAATGGGGCAAGGAATGAATGAGGCTTGGGACAGGAAGTGTGTTGTACCCAACAAATCCCGAACTCCTTCACAATCTCTTTTGTACTCTTTTACAGGCTCTACTCTCATCTTCTCTTTTGGCAATAAGGCCTCATAGCATGGAGCGTAGCCAGCAGGGGGTAAGAACTTGAATTCTCCATGGCGACCACCAAGTAGGAATCGGACCCTAGAAGATCACAAATCACTTGCCTATTTTTAGGAAAGTTCCAGTATGTATGTAACATTACATTTCTACTTGCATGGAAATAAAAATATACAAGGGATTACAAAAAAGGAGAAGGACTTTGGAAGTCTAGTTACAAGTGAGTTAAAAGGAATCTATCACCACTTTGAGTTTTTTAAACTGTTAATATGGGCAAACAGGTTAGAGAATCCATACCTTTATGTCTCATATCAGATGCCTTGTTGAAATGTCATCTTTTTTCACTTTATGTAAATGAGCTCTTCAAGGCTATGGGACGGATACTGCCTGGAAGATAACTCCGCCTCCAGAGCTTATTTTAAATAAAATGGGCATTACCAGTGTGATGGCCGCTCTCTGCTCTCACTTCAGGTTCCTCTAAACTTCCGTTTCCATATCACAGGAAGACAGGGTTGCAATATTTAAACCACTGAAAAAACTCGGGATGGTGCATTTCCTTAATATCAATCTTTACTAAACACAATATTAAAATTTATTTTTTATATACATATGTGTAAACAAAAGGTCACTATGTACTCACACTGGACCGACCATTATACCAACAGTTAAGGTCTATTGCTACATATCCAAGATTCACCTTATTTAAACAAAATAACTCTTCATATGGTGTTATGGGAACAATTTGTTATATAATTGGGTTAAACTATGTGTTTTTTATATTGATGTATCTGTTAGGATATACTGAAATGCATTCACTGTTATCCTTATTATCTTACACATAGTATATCTATGGTTTACCCAGTCCCATATCCTTCTCAATTTCTGGATACATGTACACCATAACAAGCGATTTAGTTAAAGAGTTAAATAGTGATATTTGATGTTCAATATGTGGCAAATACTGACCTGACAATAGCAGTTACTTGGCTTGGCTGTCCTTTGTCCCGACGCGCGTTTCCCACTTCTTCAAGGGACGTGTGTATGTAAGATTGAAAAGTGCGCCTTTTTATAGCGGTGCATGTGATCCGTGACACATGAGTAGTGACGTGTGTTAGGTGTTTCCCTTCTGTTGACGCGAGATCCCCCGCACTTCCGGGTACGTCTTGCTTCTTCCGGGTTCCGGTGTTTGGAACGCATGCTGCGTGCCAGCAGCCACGGTATTGCTGCTGAGGCAACCAGGTTTGCGCATGCGTGCCAAGTTATACCGTACTAACGGAATTGGCTCCCAGTGAGTGAGGGGGTCCCGAGTACAAGGGAATCATTTATTACCCGTTTGTTTTATGTTATTTAGGATTGTTATCAGTACATGGCCTGATTTAGATGACTATGGTGATGTTATTATGCAGCTAGGAATGGACTCCTAGGGGTTTCCCTAACTTGGTTTATTTTAAAGAAAACTTTTTTTTAAGAATTTTTAAAAAAAAAAATCTATTCCGCCCCAACATTATAATGAGTAGGTCAATAAAAAAAGTGTCATTATGGTGATATACTATTTAGACTATTTGTTTAATTAATGTGACCTCTCAAAATATATATACACAGCATTGCCACAGCTGTGCTGTGAATTATTCTTCCTATTTTAAGAGATAGATTTTTTCTTTTATCCTCATTTCTATATCCCTAGTCCCTTCACGTAGCCTAATTTAATTCCCCCCATTTTTGCCACGTAAAAGGAAGAGCAATTCTCAAGTTTCTAGATATACATCCTTATGCCCTCTGATCAGTTTATCCAGTATCTATGGAGCTAATATTACTTATATGTTGATGCTCTTCCATTCAGGTGTTTCAAATGGGCTTTGTTGTTCCTATGCTATTTAATCACCAACACTATCTTCTACCTATAGTCATTAGCCTTGGATAGTTATTATGTATTCTAATGCTGATTTGCATAATTTTCTATATGAGATTCTGAGCTAATTCCCATACACTGTGACTACTTTAACCCCATCAAAATGTCAATTATTTAAATTTTATGGTTAGTCCCACCTTAAAAGTAATTCCCACATCCTTAACAACAAGGGCTGGAATATAAGGACAAATAATGCAATTAAAGGGTTGCAATATTCTAGCAATGAAGCAGAGCTCAGGGAGCTGCAAAAATGTGTTTGCAAGAAGTCAAATTTAATTTTCCTGTTTTGTGTCAGTTAATTCTGTCACACTGGTAACGCCTCTTTTATTTAATATAAGCTCTAGAGGCGGAGTTATCTACCAGGCAGCATCCGCCCTATAGCCTGGAAGAGCTCATTTACATAAAGTGATAAAAGATAATATTTCAACAACAAGGCATCTGATATGAGACATATAGGGTATAGCTTTTTTCAGTATTCTATAACCTGTATCTCCATATTAACAGTTTAAAAAGGTCAAAATGGTGACAGATTCCCTTTAAGCAGCAGTACTCAATGTCAGACAGCAGCTGCAAAAAGCAAAAAATATTTTGTGGGGTTTAAAAATGATAAGCCTGTAATGCCAATAAAATATTACCCCTCTGCAAACCCTATGTGAGGCCACTTCTTGAGCATAGAATGTAGAGCCAAAAACTCTATTCTATCAGGTTTATTGGAAAGTTATAATTGGTTCCAAAAGGTGAGCAGCTACATTATTAAATGGTATGAAATTATGGAATGACTCTCCTATGACAAAATGATGTTGCAGAAAAAAAGATTTCACCAGTCAAAATTTTTGTTCCATAAAACACTGACAGAGATGTCGGACAGTGGCTTATTCAGCTTTTCATTTAACACACATGCATGTCTGGACAAACCATGCATGGGTATGGGAGGGTAGGGAGGAACAGCTTTTGTATAGTATAGCACAAAAGTGATTACACCTCTCAAATTTCTGTAACTGTCATGTGACTCAGTATTACAAGGTGTCAGGTGTGAATGGGGAGCGGGTGTGATAAATTTGGTGTTATCTCTCACACACTCTCTCATGCTGGTCACTGGAACTTCAACATGGCACCTCATAGTAAAGAATTCTCTGAGGATCTTGAAAAATCAATTGCTGCTCTACATAAAGATGGCCTAGGCTATAAGATTACCGACACCCTGAAACTGAGCTGCAGCAGTGGAAAAGACCATACAGCAGCGTAACAAGACAGGAACCATTCAGAACAGGCCTCGCCATGGTCTCCTAAAGAAGTTGAGTGTCTGTGCTCAGCGTCCTATCCAGAGGTCGTCTTTTCAAAATAGACAGACGTATGAGTGCTGCAAGCATTGCTGCTTGCTGGAGAGGTTGAAGAGCTGGGGGGTCAGCCTGTCAGTGTTCAGGCAATACGCCGCACACTCCATCAAATTGGTCTGCATGGCGGTCATCCCAGAATGAAGCCTCTTCTATAGAAGATTCGAAAGAAAGACTAATGACAAGGATTACTGGAACCAAGTTCTGTGGTCTGATGAGACCAAAATAAACTTATTTTGTTCAGATGATGTTAGGCGTGCATGGTGGCAGCCAGATAAGGAGCACAAAGACAAGTGTGTCTTGCCTACAGTCAAGCATGGTGGTGGGAACATCATGGTTTGCGGCTGCATTAGTGCTGCCGGCTGTGTGTGGCTGCAGTTCATTGAGGGAACCATGAATGCCAACATGTACTGTGACATACTGAGGCAGAGCATGATCCTCTCCCTTGAGAAACTGGGACACAGAGCAGTATTCCAACATGATAATGACCCCAAACACACCTCCAAGATGACCACTGCCTTGCTAAAGAAACTGAGGGTAAAGGGTGCTTTACACGCTGCGACATCGCTAGCGATTGCTAGCGTTGTCGAGCGCGAAAGCATCCGCCCCCGTCGTACGAGCAACATGTGGTGATCGCTGCCGTAGCAAACATTATCGCTACGGCAGCGCCACACGCACATACCTGTGCAGCGACGTCGCTGTGACCGCCGAACAATCCCTCCTTCAAGGGGGAGGTGCGTTCGACGTCACAGCGACATCACCACAACGTCACTAAGCGGCTAGAAGCGGAGGGGCGGAGATGAGCGGGACGTAACATCCTGCCCACCTCCTTCTTTCCGCATTACCGGTGGAGGCAGGTAAGGGGATGTTCCGTCGCTCCTGTGGTATCACACATAGCGATGTGTGATGCCGCAGGAACGACGAACAACATCGCTACGTACGAGACAACGATTTTTGTTTTTTTGACGACCTCTCCAAAACCAACGATTTTTGTCTCTTTTGCGATCATTTAAGGTCGCCCGTACGTGTTACATGCTGCGATGTCTCTAACGACGCCGGATGTGCGCCACAAACACCGTGACCCAGACGATAAATTGTTAGCGATATCGCAGCATGTAAAGCACCCTTAAAGGTGCCGGACCGGCCAAGTGTCTCCAGACCTAAACCCTATTGAGCATCTGTGAAGATGGAAGATGATCCAGCAGCTCCTGTGACGCTCGAGTGAACGCCATGCCCAAGAAAGTTAAGGCAGTGCTGGAAAATAATGGTGGACACATAAAATATTGACACTTTGGGCACAATTTAGCCATTTTCACTTAGAGGTCTACTCTCTTTTGTGGTAGTTGAACTTCCCAAAATGTCTTCATGTTCTAAAAGTTAATAATGTTGATGGAAGTGCACACGTGGTTAAAATGACTTACTTGACACCAGCAGAAAAGCTTACAACTGGGAAAAAGAGGCCTTCAGTATTAAAGTTCTCAAACATGCCTTGGACAGGCTGCCCATTAATGCGAAAAGAAATACTCGGCACTCCCAAGTCCAGGCAGCAGCTGACCACATCATCGGATGCCAGTAAATGCTGGTTTGTTGAAGCCACGGCTCGCGGTACCCTCCCTATATGAAATAATAAGAGAGTAGGTAGTAAGAGGGTCAATAAATACAACATTTATCTTAGTCATCTGCAAAAATAAAAGAATGGAAGCTGCAGGGAAGTCATGAAAAGAGCAACAAAGCGATGTGATTGAAGATAGCGTCCTAATTATCCTGCTCTACCATGAGTCAAATACAAAGCGCTTCGCTTAATTTCTGCCTAATACGTCAATGAAGAAAAAAAAAAAAAAGAGGACAGAGTTGGATGAGTCACAGCGAGAATAGAATGAGATCTTGTGAATTGTGCACTATACACTTCACAAAGATAATATCACTTTTTTCTCCTGCGTAAATTGACGAGAGACCATTCACAACTCCACATGTACTATTTTAGGCAACTGGGCCTTTGGCTCATCTAAAAACAGACCGGATAGATTTAAAGGGGCAGTTTCGTGAACCCCATCTTCCGGGATAACTGCCCCAGTGAAATCTAGTTAGACCAGCTGATGCGTAGTTACATTAGTTATATCATACATTTCCTATGTAGTGAGTGTGGCAGTCACCTATGGCAGTCACCAACAAAACGCCGATTGCAAAAATGGACCCATGAACCAAACACTGATAAAAATCTGTTACAAAATACTAATGAAAAATCGGTCAATGTTTCATGTGCGAAAAAAAAAAAAAAAAATAATGCAGTGGCCAGCCAGCTAACAAAAAAAATGTCAGGTCTTAAGAGCTGCAGTCACCTTTTTTTCAGGAAGGATACCTTTCATAAAAGCCTTTAATAGATAATAAGGAAAGATAGGAAGAAAAATATATTTTATGACATGGACTCTTAAAGGGAATCGGTCAGCAGGTTTTTGGTATGTAAGCTGCAACCAGCATGCTGCAAGGGTTTAAACATAGAATTCAGGGATGCCTGTCTTATCAAGGTCTCATCTGTTGTTTATTTGCTATGTTTGTTTAACCAGTAGGACTACAATGTCACATGCACGGTAGTCCGGCACGCCCCCTCCTCTGATTGACACCTCACAGTCAACATACAAATTTCTGTTGAAAGCCTGGTGTGGACGGGGCAGCTCTCTCAGCTCTGCTGCTTTGCTAAGGGCCGCTTCACACATCCGGCATTTCGCTGGATTGCCGGATCCGTCACACTCCAGTACAGTGTTAATACTGTACTATGGCATCGCGGCAAGCTCCGGTCATATGCTCCGGTCACATGACAGCATGTGACCGGAGGTTGCCGCGATGCCATTGTACTGTATTACACTGTATTGGAGTGTGCCGGATCTGGCAATCCGGTGAAATGCCGGATGTGTGAAATGGGCCTAAATCTAAACACTGTGATTGTGTCAGAACAGCTGCACCCAGTAATCTAAGTGATACATCATTGGATTCAGGATCATTTGCCTACATCCTGCTGCTCTCAGATGAGGTAGCAAAAACCTGCTGAGAGATTCCCTTTACGTTGTGGCTATAAGGGTACTTTCACACTTGCGTTATTTTCCTTCCGTTACAATCCGCCCTTTTGGGAAACAGCGGAATCCGTTAACGGATTCCGCTGTTTCCCATAGACTTGTATGGTTGACGGATTGTACCAAAAGGAGCTGCGTTGCTTCCGCTGGGCGACGCTCCGTTGCTTCCGCCCAGCGGGAGGAACGCAGCATGTAACGTTATTTTGAGCAGCGGAATCCTCTGGATTTCACTGCGCATGCTCTTTTTTTTTTTTTTTTTTTTTTTTTTTTTTTAAATCAAACTTTATTTTGGCTCGCGGTGGCCGAACGTTCAGCTGAGCGCCCGGCCGTCGGCAAGCGACAGCGCTCAGCTGAATGACCGGCCACCAGCATGCCCGGCCGCCGGCAAGTCACAGCGCTCAGCTGAGCGCCCGCCCGCCGGCATGCTCGGGCGCCGGCAAGTGACAGCGATCAGCTGATCACCCGGCGGCCGGCTGCAGGGAGCGATCAGCTGATCACCCGGCGGCCGGGAGCGATCAGCTGATCACCCGGCGGCCGGGAGCGATCAGCTGATCACCCGGCAGCCGGCTGCAGGGAGCGATCAGCTGATCACCCGGCAGCCGGCTGCAGGGAGCGATCAGCTGATCACCCGGCGGCCGGCTGCAGGGAGCGATCAGCTGATCACCCGGCGGCCGGCTGCAGGGAGCGATCAGCTGATCACCCGGCGGCCGGGAGCGATCAGCTGATCACCCGGCGGCCGGGAGCGATCAGCTGATCACCCGGCGGCCGGGAGCGATCAGCTGATCACCCGGCAGCCGGCTGCAGGGAGCGATCAGCTGATCACCCGGCAGCCGGGAGCGATCAGCTGATCACCCGGCGGGCGGGAGCGATCAGCTGATCACCCGGCGGCCGGCTACTGGGAGCAATCAGCTGATCACCCAGCGGCCGGCTGCAGGGAACGATCAGCTGATCGTTCACTATAGTCTGCCGCTGGTAAAACCGGGAAAAAAAAAAAAAAAAAAATCAAAACGAATTGCGTTGTTTTGCAGCATCCGTTGCATCCGTTGTGTCACTATATGCAACACATCCGTTGCATCCGTTACACAACGCAATGCAACGGATACCGTTCAACGCAAGTGTGAAAGTAGCCTTATGGACAACTGGATTTTGCCAAATTAAGCATGAGCAAATAGTTTATCACTTAGTACTAGAGTTGAGCGGATTGGTCATAATCCGGGTCCGGCGGATCCGGATCGGGTTGCCGCCGAAGTCCGGATCCGATTCGGGAGAGAGAGAGAGAGACAGAAAGAGAGAGAGAAAGAGAAAAAGAAAAAGAGAAAGAGAAAGAGAAAAAGAGAAAGAGAAAGAGAGAGAGAAAGAAAGAAAAAAAAAAAAAAAAAAAAACAACCGGATCCGGATCGTGCACCCTGAATCCCAGGTACTGGTCGGACTCGGTTCGGGCGCTGAAACCGTGCGGATCCGGGTCCACTCAACACTACTTAGTACATGTGTCCACTTTCGCTCAACAAGCAGTACTTTTACCAATGCTAGATGCCAAAGACCCAGAATTGGCGCTGTAGCAGTGAAAGTGAACAAAGAGCCTGCTGGATGTTTTCTTTCTTTCTTATGAGTTATGTAGTCTGGTGACGGGTGACCCGAGTCATTTCACAGGGTGAGGAATTACGGCTGTCCCGTTATACACAGCTGTTATATTTAAAGACAGTGGATTATATAAAGGAAATTAGCTTTTGTTGTATTATGAACAGGGCGCCCAGCGCAAATCCCTCCAACTGGCAAATGTACGATTGTGTTTTCTTCCAAGCTTCCAAATCGCGTTAAGCTCAGGATTCGGCGGTGGCTTCATTCCATGTATACCCAGGGGGACGCAGCATTGTGCGGCCTGGGCAAAATATATAGTATGAACCAGTAGCTTCAGCCATTGAAATGATACTTTTATTAGGAGTCATTCCATACTTAAATTAGGGCAGAAGACACATGTTTTCTTATTTTATTACTTTGTGGAATGCTCTTATAAACCTAAATCCTACCAGAAAGCCGCCTTTTATGCAGAAACATGGCAGAGCTTTCTACCTTAAGTGACATACGTCATCAGCAGCTCTGTTTAATGCTAATTCCAGCATTGACACATTGTGATAGGAAATTAGTTTTTACAGTAACAGCCCGGTCTGCCTGCCTGACTTAAGAGAGGGTGACATGACTAAGAAGGGATGCTAGGCCAGTGGGATAGCAAGGGGTTAAGTTGAGGATGCACTTTGTGCAGGAAAATTGGAGGGTGGGGTTGTGGGGCCCTGTGATTACTCAGGGGGAGGGCAGTTATAGGGTTATAGGGTACTATATAGGGCAGGGCTTTGGGGTGGGGGAGGTCATTCGTACCAGCTTATGAGCTTACTTTGTTGCAGCAGTAGGCGGAAAGAAGAGGGATATTTGAAGGTGCTGTATTACACATGTCGCGGGTAGAGGAGGGGATGCCGCGCTCTCCCACTGCTCGGGTCCGGCTGGCACTGCGGCCTGCTGCTGCTGCTGCTGCTCGGTGGCTCGAGCGATGGGCCGGATCCCGGGGACTCTAGCGGCGCTCCTCGCCCGTGAGTGAAAGGGGATTGGGTTTTGGGATAGTTTATTGTCCGTGACGCCACCCACGGTTGTGGTGATTATGTGGACACCACCGCTGCTCTGGCTGGGGATCCCGGGAGTGATGGTATGGAGCAGCCAGTTGTTGTTTTGCCCCTCCGTGGGAAGGGGTTGGTGATCCCGGGGCCCAGTGATGGGGTTGGGATGGTGGACAGGCGGGTATGGGGCCTGTGGAGGTGCAGGGGCACGGGGACAGCGCTGTGCCGCACGGCACGGTGGTACTCACTCAGCCCAATGAAGCACACAGAGTCTCTGCTGAAACAAACGGCTGGATGGACGGGTCCCACAGGCGGCTGCGGTGTTTTTCCCCTGACCCCAGGTTTTTAGTGTAAGTCCTTTCCTTCGCCTCCGTGCACACTCTTCCTGCTCTCCGGTTTCCAGTTGGCTCCCCGATTCAGTACCGGGGGGCCACCGCCCAGCCTCGGCTACCTGCGGTTCCACCAACTGGCTCCCCGGCTCCCTGCAGACGGCCACTACCGTCTGCCTGACTTTCTGCACAGGGGCCCTAGGCTCCAACCTAGGCCCCAGTCTGCGTCTGCCTCTCTGCAGACTTCCTCTCTCCTTCACTCCTGAACTTCTCTCTGGGCTTGTTTCCTGCCTCAGGCCAGCTCACTCAAGGGTGGGCGTCTCCATCTCCTGACTCCGCCCACCTGGTGTGTCAGTCTGAGCCCGAGGCAGAAAGCAGGTCACTTTGGGGATGTCTGCTGTGAACTGCTGGGAGTGGGGGTGTGTGTGTGTTGTTACCTGTGTCCCCTGGCTTGTCCAGGGCGACACACACAGAAGAGTGAGGGGGGGGGAAGCCAGTGCAGGAACGGCTTACCCCTGGTGGTGCAATAGTGTTGTTGGCTTTAATGTGGGTCCCTGCTGGGCTAAGGTCTCAGCGGGACATAGGTCAGGCAACACTTGCTAGGTGCCCTCGAGCCGGTGTGGTGCAGCTCAGGGCTGCAATCGAGTACAATGGGAACCTTCACTTACCCCTCCTCCTTTTCGGGTGGTTATGTTATTATGTTATTATCATTTTGATGTATGAAAATTATATATTTATTGTTGTTGTTGTTGTTAATTAAAGGGGCTACTGTGGACTTTTGTAGCACCCACGGGGCAAGGGGTTAACTTTACTCGTCGCCGGGCCGGTGATGTTGGGCCTGGGGATATCACGAGTGGCCCTGCCCGGCTTCGTGGCCCCGAGGCGTACAATAAAAGGGGATGGATGGTGATGATGGAGAGGGAGGATGAGAGTAGCAGTGGATGGGAGTGAGGAGGATTATTGTCATGATGCCACCTGCGGTACACAGCCAGGGTTTAGCCGCCACTGCTGTCACTGTCCTCCGGAGTGGATGGTAGTAGCAGCAAAGATGGTTCTGCTCCCCAGTGGTGGAGCGGGCCCCGGGGAGGACGATGTGGATGAAAGTCGGCCACTGGCACCGGAGCACGGGGCAATGGCACCAGTAATGTTATAATGATAGACTGAGGCAGCAGGTGTGGGTCAAGGTTTCCTATAGGCCCAGTCACACACAACGACTTACCAGCGATCCCGACAACGATACGACCTGATAAGGATCGCTGGTAAGTCGCTGGGAGGTCGCTGTTGAGATGTCACACAGACAGACCTTACCAACAACGCAGTAACAATCAGCGACCTGTATAACGATCTCGGTGGGCGTTGGGACCGTGTTAGGAGGTCATTGGTAGGTGTCAAACACAGCGATGTGTCCTCCCCAGCAGGACATCACCTTTGAAGAAAATGGTCCGGATTATTTGGCAACGACTAGCGAACTTCCAGCAAGGGCCTGATCGCTGGTAGGTGTCACACATAATGAGATCGCTGGTGAGATCGCTACTGCGTCACAGAAACTGTGACTCAGCAACGATCTCGTTAGTGATCTCGTTGTGTGTGACGGGGCCTTAACTCACTGTTCTGGTGCTGCACTCAGGGTACCGGTCTCCGCTGTGCTGGCCCCAGCCGATCCCGGGTAGGTTCAAGGTCAACGCCGGTGCTGTTAACTGAGGGACCTTCCTCCTTGCGCTGTTGGATCACCGTGGCCTGAAGCTACTTGGGGACCCCAGTTCTTGACTTGTTGTCTCCCGTTCTGTATGTAGCATCCGCTGTGGGGACGGACTCAGATTACGGCTCCGGACCCTATGTAGCACTGTGCTCCGGGAACTTTGATGGCCAGAGGGACGTGCAATCTCCCTGTCCTGCAGATTCTGATGATGCGACGTGAAGTACATTTCACCCTAGGATTCTGCACACTGTTTTGTGCCGGTTCCAAGGGAGCAATGAAGCTCTCCCCTCAGCAACCATGTTTCTCCTCTGTCTCTCAGCTCACACGGGCGTCTCCTGCCTCTTCCAGTCAGGCCGGTTTTAGCTGGAGAAGATCTAAAGCACTCTCTCCAGCGACCATGTTGTTCTGTGTCCCAGACTATTCTGAAGTGATTTTTCCTGTTTGTTCTGTAACTTCCCCAGTGCTGCCCCACCTCCTAGGCAGTTGCCCTGGTAACCGGGAATTTTCCAGGCTGGCTGACTTCCTGAGTTGTGTAACTGACTGGCTCACTAACTGGAGGTTTGTGTGAATGTTGTATAAGTGCTAAACACCAGCAATTAACCTGTTCATTACCCGTGATAAGTACTGCACCTTAAGTGAGATGCAGTATCCTGTGGCGACTGAAGCCTCAGGGGCGCCACACTTTTACATCCAATGTCACACAGGGTTTGTGTCTTATTTTAGGTAAAAATTCAGGAAATGGGGTTTGGGGTTTGTGGTCGGTACCGTAAGGTAAGGCCCTCAGTCAGACTTTCTGAAGTCATGCCACAATACAAATCTATTGTGACCTAATGATAATTAAAACATAAAAAAGTGAAAAACTCAAAAATGAACTTACCAGACCACAAGTGAAGACCATCAAAGCCGTAGGAGAAAAGATCATCCCCTACACCATTGCCTCCCCATCCTTCACCTCCACCAGGATAAGGAGCATAACCAGAGGTGGAAGCCCAACCTACGCGCAGGTGAGTAGGTTCTGGAGTTAGAAATGGATCCACCTGATCGATAATCATCTCAAAATACCACTTTTTGTACTGTGCTGAGCCCTCAGCTACACCCAGGAAGATATTTGGCCTCATGCTGAAAAATAACACAAAAATGTAAAAATTGCTCAGCGTATTGAACCATTTTTAGTAATACAAAATAGATTAAGTCTTTCAATTTCACAATATGCTCACATGTTGAAATAGTTAATTTCTATATTGAAATGACATTTTAATGAGATGTCATTGAGATCTAGCAAAGGCAAATGCAACCACAAAGTCTAAAAGGGCACTTTACACACAGCGACATCGCTAGCGATGTTGCTGGTGAAAGCACCCGCCCCCGTCAGTTGTGCGTCACGGGCAAATAGCTGCCCGTGGCGCACAACATCGCTAGGAACGGTCACACGTACTTACCTGCCTAGCAACGTCGCTGTGGCCGGCAAACAGCCTCCTTTCTAAGGGGGAGATTCGTGCGGCGTCACTAAGCGGCCGCCCAATAGAAGCTGAGGGTCGGAGATGAGCGGCCATAACATCCCGCCCACCTCCTTCCTTCCTCATTGCCGGCGGCCGCAGGTATGGTGATGTTCCTCGTTCCTGCGGTGTCACACATAGCGATCTGTGCTGCTGCAGGAACGAAGAACAACCTGCCTCCTGCAACAGCAATGATAATTGGAATTTGAACGACGTATTAACGATAAGGTAAATAATTTTGATCGTTAACGGTCGTTCGTGCGTTTCACACGCAACGACATCGCTAACGAGGCCGGATGTGCGTCACGAATTCCGTGACCCCCAACGACATGTCGTTGCGTGTAAAGTGGCCTTAAAAACTCATCCTTGCTTGACATTCTATGGAGAATCAAATTAGATATTCATATGTTATCAATCATCTACGTAATAACAATAATAACATTATACATAGGAATTGTTAATAAAAATGTTTTGCCATAAAAAACATTTACCACCCAGCTACAGGGTAGGTGATAGAGGTATGATTGCTGTATTTGTGAGGGAAAGGATCCAGTGTGACTGTCCTTTAGAAAGAAAATGGGGCGGTGGTCCCACATGTTCACTAGCACTCCATTCACACAGGAGACTATGGAACCGTAGTTCTCATGATCTGCGGCAGTACCGTCAGACCCCCAGCGATCATACATTTGTTATCTATCATGTGGACAATTCCTTTAAAGGGAATCTGTCAGCAGGTTTTTGCGTCTTCATCTGAGAGCAGCATGATGTAGAGAAAGACCCGGATCCCAGTGATTTCTCACTTAGATTACAGAGCGCAGATGTTCTGACACAGAGTTTTTAGTTTAAGCAATGCAGCAAAGCTCAGATAGCTGCCCCCACCAGGCTCTCTAAAGGGGGCTTTACACACAGCGACATCGCTAGCGATCTCGCTGGTGAAAGCACTCGCCCCCGTCGCTTGTGCGTCAAGGGCAAATTGCTGCCCATGGCGCACAACATCGTTAGGACCCGTCACATAGACTTACCTGCCTAGGGACGTCGCTGTGACCGGCGAACCGCCTCCTTTTTAAGGGGGAGGTGCGTTCGGCGTCACAGCGGCGTCACTAAGCAGCCGCCCAATAGAAGCGGAGGGGCGGAGATGAGCGGGCTGAATATACCGCCCACCTCCTTTCTGGCCGCAGGTACGGTGTTGTTCCTTGTTCCTGCGGTGTCACATGTAGCTATGTGTGCTGCCGCAGGAACGACGAACAACCTGTGTCCTCAACAACCAACGATTTTTTGAAAATGAACGACGTGTCAACGATGGGCGATTTGGTGAGTATTTTCCATCGATAACGGCCGCTCGTTGGTGTCACACGCAACGACGTCGCTAACGATGCCGGATGTGTGTCACGGAATCCGTGACCCCGGCGATATATCGATAGATACGTCGTTGCGTGTAACGGGGCCTTTAGGGTACTTTCACACTTGCGTTATTTTCCTTCCGTTACAATCCGCCCTTTTGGGAAACAGCGGAATCCGTTAACGGATTCCGCTGTTTCCCATAGACTTGTATGGTTGACGGATTGTACCAAAAGGAGCTGCGTTGCTTCCGCTGGGCGACGCTCCGTTGCTTCCGCCCAGCGGGAGGAACGCAGCATGTAACGTTATTTTGAGCAGCGGAATCCTCTGGATTTCACTGCGCATGCTCTTTTTTTTTTTTTTTTTTTTTTTTTTTTTTTTAAATCAAACTTTATTTTGGCTCGCGGTGGCCGAACGTTCAGCTGAGCGCCCGGCCGTCGGCAAGCGACAGCGCTCAGCTGAATGACCGGCCACCAGCATGCCCGGCCGCCGGCAAGTCACAGCGCTCAGCTGAGCGCCCGCCCGCCGGCATGCCCGGGCGCCGGCAAGTGACAGCGATCAGCTGATCACCCGGCGGCCGGCTGCAGGGAGCGATCAGCTGATCACCCGGCGGCCGGGAGCGATCAGCTGATCACCCGGCAGCCGGCTGCAGGGAGCGATCAGCTGATCACCCGGCAGCCGGCTGCAGGGAGCGATCAGCTGATCACCCGGCGGCCGGCTGCAGGGAGCGATCAGCTGATCACCCGGCGGCCGGCTGCAGGGAGCGATCAGCTGATCACCCGGCGGCCGGGAGCGATCAGCTGATCACCCGGCGGCCGGGAGCGATCAGCTGATCACCCGGCGGCCGGGAGCGATCAGCTGATCACCCGGCAGCCGGCTGCAGGGAGCGATCAGCTGATCACCCGGCAGCCGGGAGCGATCAGCTGATCACCCGGCGGGCGGGAGCGATCAGCTGATCACCCGGCGGCCGGCTACTGGGAGCAATCAGCTGATCACCCAGCGGCCGGCTGCAGGGAACGATCAGCTGATCGTTCACTATAGTCTGCCGCTGGTAAAACCGGGAAAAAAAAAAAAAAAAAAATCAAAACGAATTGCGTTGTTTTGCAGCATCCGTTGCATCCGTTGTGTCACTATATGCAACACATCCGTTGCATCCGTTACACAACGCAATGCAACGGATACCGTTCAACGCAAGTGTGAAAGTAGCCTTAGTCTATAGACAATGAGTTGCTAAGACAGCAGGGGGCATGCCAGACTAGCTGACCTAGTCAGGAATAATAATCTCCTGAAGCTAAAACAAACATAGCAAGTAAACAACAGCACACAGAGTGATAAGACATGCATCACTGAAATCTGTGTGTTAACTCATACAGTATGCTGTCTTCAGACTACATAGCAAAAATCTGCTGACAGATACTCCCTTTAAATGAGATATTTTGAAATGTTATTTTACAGATAAAACTTTATTTTGTCACCATGATGACAAGTAGAAAATTAGTAATTTCTTCATTGTCAGCTTATAATTTCATCAGGACAATCCTCCAGGGCAAAGCAGCAGAAAACTACCTTTCCAAAAAAGATACAATTTTGTGGCATTAATACTTCAGAAATAGATCAGCACAATGAAGAAAAATATATGACTTCATAAATAAAAAATATACCTTGTGACATCATTAACCAAACGAGTTTGTAACAACAAATCTCTCCTGGGCAGCAGGTTGTCACAAATTAGATTCTGGTTAGTCCGCACTGCAACCCCATTACATACACACAGAGAGCACAGGACATCCAGAACCTAAAGAGAAGACATTTAGTAACAATATCATGATCACATGTCCTATGTATAGTAAGTGCGCCGCATTTAGACAACATAAAGTGTTGTAATGTTTAAAATAAAGAAATATAAATCCTGCAGAATAAATGACATGCATTCTTATAGTAGGATGGATCTCAATGGTGTGGGATGTATCTGGGTGTTGCCACGCCCTGCACTGGATCTGCCCATTTTGGCAGAGTTGATGGGAGTGGTGTGAAAACAGCAAATTCACTATTTTTTTGTACAACTTCAAATTGCGCAAAAAAAAATTGTGACTTTTCAAAATGTTTTAAGTCAGAGAAGTGGCATAAACACTTCTATCTATTGGCACAATAATGCACCAAAATTGAAGAGCATTTGTTAAAAATGTAATTTATTTTTAATGCAAAGTACTAGTTTAAATGTGCAACAACTATGAGAGGCAACAATGAATAATGGAGATACGAGTGTTAGGCTATGTGCGCACGTTGCGTAAATTCATGCAGTTACGCTGCGCTTTGTAGCGCAGCGTAACTGCATGCGTCCTGCGTCCCCGGCACAGTCTATGGAGATTGTGCAGGGGCCGTGCGCACGTGGCATATTACAACGCAGCGCTTCGGCTACTGCCGAAGCGCTGCGTAAAAAGAAGTGACATGTCACTTCTTCCGTGCGCTTTGCCGGCAGCTCCTGCTCTGTCTATGGCAGGAGCTGCAGGCAGAGCGCACGTTCTTGCCGGCACCATGCGCCTCAGAACGGAGCTTTTCAGCTGCGCTCTGAAGCGCACCTTTTACGGTGCTGGGCTAGTACGCAACGTGCGCACATACCCTAATTCATCATTTTAAACTTAATCAATTTTGTGCTTTTTTTTAGACCTTTCTTTATCTGATGCATATTACAACAGGATTGACTAAAATCATAAATATTTTTTATTTTATGGTGAATAAAATCTGTTTGTTCACTTATTATGCAACAAATATATTATTTAAATGGGTTCTGTGAGAATGAGATAAAACGGCATCCCTAGTATACTTCAAACTGCAGTCACATGTCATGTGTTAGGACAGGGAGCATACTGAAAACATACAGCTTTCGAGACCTGTGTCTCAACTGATAAAAGCTGTATTACATATACCTCGGTTGGCAGGGAGCAAGGCTGTGATTTGTAAAGAAGTATAATCTCTTACTCGCTGAGCTCAATGGGTATATCTCAATCTTCATCCTCCTCAATGTCTGTTTTCCAGTCGGGCGCATCAGCCTCCATGCGCTCTTTTAAAGCCGTCAGCCTGAGGAGGCGGATGAAGCTGGAAATCTCTGTGCCTAGCAAAATACGGGTAAAACATATTTCTTCACAGTCTTGCTCCTGAATGACTGAGGTATGTGTGATACAGCTCTTAGTTGAGTAACAGGACTTGAGAATTGTATATCTGCAGCCTTTACTGGCACGTGATTAGGACAGGCTGGAGTTTGAATTATATCAGGGACACCATTTTATTTCATTCTCAGAGAACCACTTTAAAGCATAAAAACGTAAATGCACATATAATTAGCATTAGTTTGTATTATTTATACTTATATCTATTGGTTACCATAGTAGAAGTGTTCTCTTTACTCAAACGTATATTAGAAATTATAACTATTTAAAATAAGCAAACAAGCATATATGATTATTTTCAGGCTTCCACTACAATTAAAGTAATTATAAAGGTACCTTAACTACCACCTCTTTACCCTTTGCTTGTAAATTATAAGTCACCATGGAAAGGGTCCTCTCTGCGTCTGTAGCAGCCTGTCACTGATTTATATTACATACTTGTGTATTATTAAATTTAGGTTATGTAAAGTAAACAGTATTTTTGCATGTACAGTCATCTGTAATTAAAAGGACATGTTCTTGCTATATAATGAGAACACCATGATGTAGGGGCTGAGACCCTGATTCCAATGATGTGTCTGTTACTGCTTCAATAAAATCAATGGTTTATCAGCAGAAGATTATTACTACAGGACTAGCTGTCTTGTAACTACTAGTCAACTGCTCTGTGTAACCCCGCCCCAATTACTGATTGGCAGTTTTCTGCCTATGTAGCGTGTACACAGAAACTTGCCAATTAGAATTGGGCGGGGTTATACAGAGCTCAGCATTTTTAGGCTTGCTAGATCTGCAGCAGAGAAATCTGTGATTATATCAAAATTACTGCAAACAGACCAGTAAGTGACATATTGCTGGAATCAGGGTCTCTGCCTCTACATTACGCTGCTCTCAGTTTAAATAGCAAAAACCTTTTGACGGGTAATTTTAAATACAGAATAATTATTATTATATTCTATTATTAACAATAATCATTATTATTACCAGCAAAGGTACTTTTTCGGACATACCTTGTGGTTTCGTCCATGTTTGTCCAAAAGAGAAATTATAGAGCGTATATGTCCCTTCTCTATTAAATTTAAAGCCTCGGGGCTTTCAATCAATATGCAATGTAGAACCTCCAGTATTCCTACAAGAAAACAGATAAACTGTCCTTTCACGGCAGCAAAGCATGACAAAACCTAAACCTGGTTACACTTGATGAAAAGTTTAATATAGCCCCTTGTCAAAGACATATAGCTCTTTTTCATAGACATATAGCCCCTTGTCATAGACATATAGCCCCTTGTCATAGACATATAGGCCCTTATCATAGACATGTAGCCACTTGTCATAGACATAGAGGCCATTGTCATAGACATATAGCCCCTTGTCATAGACATATAGGCCCTTATCATAGACATGTAGCCACTTGTCATAGACATAGAGGCCATTGTCATAGACATATAGCCCCTTACCATAGACATGTAGCCACTTGTCATAGACATATAGCCGCTTATCATAATCATATAGCCTCTCATCATAGACATATAGCCCCTTATCATAATCATATAGCCCCTTATCATAATCATATAGCCCCTTATAGACATGTAGCCCCTTGTAATAGACATATAGCCCCTTATCAAAGAGAAGTGCTTTGGCTAAAATTAAATTTTTAGGCTGGGGCCACAGGGGGATTACTGCGATCCCCTCACATGACACTCGGCTCACGCTGGCAGTACAGCAGAGCCAAGTGTCATGCGAGTGTCCCTGCGACTGAGGTCCGACCGTGTGATTGGACCTCAGCTGCGGGGAGCGGGCCGGCACTGAGGAGGGGAGGGAGGGATTGATCTCCCTCTCTCCTCCATAGCCGGATATTGCCATTCTCGCCCTGCACTCGCGGGTACAGCGGTGTACCGCGAGTGCAGTGCGATTTTTCTCTCGCCCCATTCACTTGAATGGGTGCGAGAGAAAGAGTCTCGCTTTACAGTCGCAGCATGCTGCGACTGTTTTCTCGGTCCGATTAGGGCTGATACAATAATCGCTCATGTGTGCTGACACACAGGCAAATATTGGTCCGAGAGGAATGCGATTTTTTATCGCACTCCACTCGCACCAATTTTCATGTCGTGTGGCTTAGGCCTTAGACTGCTGTTGACTGCTACCCAAATTATTTATTGCCAATGACAAAATAAAAGGGAAATGTCTAAAATATCTGTATCTTAATAAGGAAAGAGTAAGTACTATTTTCTGAAAGAGACAGGGCACTGCGAATATACCTGAAGATGATTCAAGACGCTCCAATTTACTTATAAGCCAATCCAAATTATTGGAAAATTGGGCACAGTTGCTTCTATTTCCGCGAATTAGAGCAGCTAGAAAGCAAAAGAAAAGGAGGAAAAAAATAATATGTTGACATGTTGTAAGCTGGCACCCATAAAATCCTGTGTGATCATCCAATTTATTTATTATGCATTGCCTATATAGTGCTAATATATTCTCCAGCACTTTACAGGTATCATCACTGTCCCCATTCGCGCTCACACTATAAATTCCCTATCAGTCTTTGCAGTGTGGGAGGAAACTGGAGAACCTGGAGGAAACCCATGGAAACATGTGGAGAACACACAAACTACTTGAAGATAGTGCCCTTGGTGAGATTTGAACCCAGCACCCCAGTGCTGCAAAGTAATCACTGTACAGTGCTAACCACTGAGCCATCATGCTGCCCGCTGTACAGTGTTAACCATTGAGCCACCATGCTGCCCACTCTACAGTGCTAACCACTGAGCCACCGTGTTGCCTACTGTACAATATTACCGTGTTTTTCCAAAAATAAGACCTCCCCCAAGGCTTAAATATAAGCCCTCCCCCGAATATAAACCATAGTCGCAATTCAATAATGAAGTGTTCATGCAGCTGAAAAAGGTAAAAAAAACTGCAGGACACTTCATTATAGGCAGTAGACACCCTGCAATCACAGTCACCAGACGCCGAGCGGGGGGCACTGCAGTGGATCGCACACCCACACACATCAGATCCCTGACCCGCACACATCAGATCACACACCCACACACATCAGATCACACACACATCAGATCACACACCCACACACATCAGATCACACACCCACACACATCAGATCACACATCCACACACATCAGATCACACACCCACACACATCAGATCGCACACCCACACACATCAGATCGCTTACCCGCACACATCAGATCACACACCCACACACATCAGATCACACACCCACACTCAGCACATCCAGCGATACCGAATTCTTCTGGCCGGCAGAATCCTGAGACATGCTACGGTGGAACGCATGGACCTGCAGCTGCGCATGGAATGCTTCCAGGACCGTGATGCGTTACTTCCTCCCATCTTTGCCTGAAGCCAGAAGCATTCTGTACCATCGGATGTGGTGAGTTGCTAGTGAGTGTGTGATCTGATCGGTGATTGTGTGTGTGATCCGATGAGTGTGCGTGTATGTGTATGAGTGTGCGTGTATGTGTATGAGTGTGTGTGTGCGTGCGATCTGATGTATGTGAGTGTGTCAGCCAGAAACAGGGAGGACGGCGTGCAACATACCTGCTGGGAGCGCTCGCCGAAGATCATAGGGAGGACCTGAAAGCCACACAGACATCCCGGCCCTGGTAAGTATGAGTCTCTTGGGAAGGGGGCGGGGTTGCTTTTTTGGGGGGATAAACTTACCCCCAACCATGTTTCCCCAAGAATAATACTACTCCAAAGATAAGTCCTAGCGCTTTTTTGGGGGCAAAAGAGGTATAAGGCAGTGTCTTATTTTTGGAAAAACACGGTAACTACTGAGCTACCGTACTGCCCACTGTACAGTGCTAACTACTGAGCCAACGTCCTGCCCACTGTGCAGTGCCAACCAGTGAGGGACCATACTGCTAACTTGGGATTACAGTTTTAAAGAGAAGCCATCAGGCGATTCATGCTGCCCAAACCATAGACAGCATGAAAGGAAGTCTGGCAGCACAATTGTAGCCGAGTATATTATTCTTGGAAACGCTCTGGCAAGACTAATCCAAGCACTGCTCCAGGAAGGCTCTTCCCAGCACTATTAAAGATTGATAGGTCTCTATGTTCACATGAAGAAGAGATATATTCACCTGCAGCAGTGTTGGGAAGACCTGACCAAGGGCAGTGTCACAAGGAAATTTGCACAAAACTTGACGACTGTCATGGCGGCATCAAACTCTGTTCACATTGCAGAGTCTGACATTTTGATGGTTTCTTTGGTGTCTCTGATCAACTCAGACAGACCCAGGTGTCGACCCACTGTCTGTTTATTCATAGACAGCCTAGCAAGTAGTAATGTCTGCTAGCCTGCGCGTTAGGCTTCTTTGATGGCATGTTGTAAGGAAGCCAATCACTTCTGGTCCTCTCATTTTTAGGCTGGAGGAAATCTTCTATGTATGTCTGTACCGCCCCGCGCTCGGCTGCCTGCCGAGCCACTCAGATCCGGGCTCGTTTTAGTGGGTGGCTCGAGCACCTCTAGACCCGGGGATCACGTCGCTCTGAAGGGAAGCTGGCACTACGTGTAGGGATTTCAGTGGGGAGGTTCACGGCCGGGGCGTTTTAAGGATTTAAGTTTGTGACGCCACCCACGGGTTGTGGTGAGTGTGGACACCACCGCTGCCGTTAACTAGGCTCCCGGGGACGGTGTTGTGCAGCCTGGTGTTGACCCCTCCGTGGGCAGAGGGTGATGGTCCCGGGGCCCGGTAGTTGCGAGGTGCGGGCGTGTTGGTGCGGTGCGGTGCGCAGCCCAAAGGCACTGTTGTACTCACTATGACAGATACACCGGAGTCTCTGGTAAACCAAAAGGATGGTGGTCGGTGCCCGCAGCCGGCTGCGCTTGGTCCCCCACCCGGTTCGGTGGTTCCCGCCTTTCTCCTGCACCTCTTTTTGTAGAACTTGACTGCCTATGCTTCAGCAACGATAGTCCGCTCCCCGCCTTTATGTGTGTCGGAGAACCCGTTTGCCCACAGGCACTGGCCCGTGGGATCTCTCTGCCTGTGCGGTGGCTTTGTATCCCCCTCAGTGGGCTGTTGCCGTCTTTCGGGTCTTGGGACGGGAAAGGACCTAAGGTCCAGACCTCAATCAGTAAATTCGACATGGTCCAGTGGCTTCTGGACCTCGTTCTGGGTCTGAGTACCCCTCCTGGTGCTCCGGTCTCCAGTTGGTTCCCCAGTTCGGTAACGGCGGGCCACTACCCTGTCCCGGTCCCTTACGGTTCCACCAGCCGTCTTCCCGGCTCCTGCAGGCGTCAACCACCGTCTGCCTCCTGGTCACAGGGTATCCGGGCTACAACCCAGATCCCTGACAGATGTTTACATTTTGCTACTCCTCTCCTTCACCTCCAAAACTGATCTTCTGTGTTTTTCTTGCCTCAGGCTATCCAAACTCCTCGGTGGGCGTGGCCAACTGCCTGGCTCCGTCCCCTGGTGTGAACGTCAAGACCTGAGAGGGGTGACTCAAGGTTTTTAGGTTGGCTGCTGTTTCCATTGTTAGGGGATGGGTATTTGTGCAAGGGCCTATCTATCTGTGACTACCTGGCTAGTCCAGGGCGTCACATGTCAACTATAGTTTATGCTGTGTTGGTCTGTGAGTTGTGGTGATACAAACTTGCTGGAGAAAGAGTTGCTTTGTGCTTAGTGTTGTGGAGTTACCCGTAGTCTTTCCACCCTACTCTTGTTTTCCTCCTAATCTCTTATACGTGTGTGTGTGTGTGTGTGTGTGTGTTGTGTGACAGAGTTTTAGTTTCCCTTGTTTGTCTATTTCTGTGGGTTAAATCACACTCCTGTCCTGGCCCCCCTGGGGGAAGGAGTATAAGATCAGGGCTGGGTCAGGAGCAGGGCCAGCAAGGAGACTCAGACATCGCCACCATGAAGTGTATCTCTGAGAATAGGGATAGCACAGGTGATAAAGATGATTGATTGTCCATTTACCTAGTAATTCATAGAGAAGGTTCAGAATTTCCTTCCATGCTGGTCCGGCTTTCTCTCCGATAAATTCTGCAAAGTGTGCTGCACTGATGTATACATTGAGACGGTCAATACAGTTTAGCACCAGAGCCAGCATTCCCTGCGCAGGGAGAGAAAGTGTTAATAGCTGGAAAATCAAGTGGCATTATTGTGCAATCAGAGCAGGACGGCTGAAATCAATGACACAGTATCTAGCTATACTTAGTATTTCAGGTGATTCATGGAGAAATCACACAATGGAGGAAATTATGCATATGAATTACACTTACAGGAGACTGTAGAGCTACTGCAGCAATGTATGATCGTTCCTGTGTCTCAGGGTAATGCTCGTTTTACATCACAATTCGGGACTACGTTCTGGTTATACATTTGGAAAAGCTCTTTGTTTATTCATCTTAAGTGACGGTAGATGGCAACTGTCTAAAGTGCTGAGTGACCATATCTGGGAAAGTGTGGGGGGGATTAATTATTCAAATAAACAATTTTTGTGTGTGTGTTTTTCATTTTGCTTACTGGGTTAGTAATGGGGGTGTTTGATAGACCCCCCCTTCATTACTAACCCCTGGACTTAATGCCTGCTGACACTATAAAGCTGACATCAATCCCAACTACCATTACCTCGCTTGCCATCTCACGAAGACAGTCGGGAAAAGCTGAGGCCAAGCACCAAAATTGGTGCATCTCATGTGATGAGCGGTGATGTCAGGAACCTCTGTGGTGGCTGTGGGCTGGTATTTTTAGGCTGGGAAGAGCCCAATAACCATGGGCCTTTCTGCCCTGATAAAACGAGACCACAGCTGTTTGCCTTACCTTGGCTAGTTATCACAAATAGGGGAGACCCCACAATGTTTTTTAAATTATTTATTTATTTATTAGGTTAAACACCATTTAGTGCCACGTCAGGCTCTAATAGGTGCAAATTTATAATATGTAGGGGGGTTGGGAAATTAGACAATTAGACCTCTGCAGGGTATCTATTCTATTTCTATCATCTATCTAGATATATCTTTTTTTGTGTGTCTGTATATGTTTGTGTGTATTGGGATGTGGGGTGTTATGGTATTTCTTAGGAGATGGTGAAGTTTATAATCATGCATAATTTTATACCACTATAGTTTGTAATAATAAATTTGTTTCTTTGTTTTGGGTAACTTCCTGTTTGTTCCGCAGCCTGTGTTTAAACGAGCGGTGAAACGCCGCCACAGCCTGGTCACTCAGGAAAATTGGGGCCGGCAGGGAGACTGGGGCCGGCCGCGGTGATGTCGGGTCAACTAGAAGTTGACCTGACATTACCGGACCCCAGAAGTCACGGAGCCTGGGGGTCACTTCAGAAGGATGAGTGGAACGCAATAGTGCAGAATTGTCTGGGTTGGTTCTGCAGTACCCTGCTAGTGTCACTGTACGGTTGATGGAGTTGTCCAGTACAGCTTCGCAACTGATCACATCCAGTTGTCGGAGGAACTGGGAGTCTCACCCCCAACAATCTATAGCGGACGTATCCTAAAGATAGGCTATCAATATAGAAGTCCCAGACAACGCCTTCAAGTTTTTTTAATGCATCTTATTCTCCAGGATGTGATGCAGGGCTTTAGCTATAGAGAGTACTTACATAGAAGATCCATCCAGTCTTGGCCACGGAGGTGGTGAAAAGTCCCTGCTGCCGCATTAAATGACTCCACGTGCAATGTTAAAGAGGACCATCCACTGGGATTTTCCTATTTAAACTAAAGCCAGTGCTATACTGTCCATATCATGCTGATTCTATACATACCTTTAGTTGTGAGATCGGATGTATACTTTCTGAAATACAGGCAAATAAAGTTTGTGACATGCGCTGTTATTTGAAGATAGGTGCAAAGGAAGATCTAATATGTGAGTTGGGTTTTGCTAGTTATTTCCGCCCCTGTCTGCTGCCTGTCCTTCCTCCTCCTGTCTGTTATTACTGGGGAAGGAAGAGGGAGGAAGGACAGGGGGGAGGAAGGACAGGACGGAGGAAGGACAGGCAGCAGACAGGGGCAATAATAACTAGCAAAACCCGACACACATATTAGATATTCTGTTTCACCTAGCAATCAAATAACAGTGCATTTCACAAAATTTACTTGCCTGTATTTCAGAAAGTATACATCCGATCTCACAACTAAAGGTATGTATAGAATCAGCCTGATAGTGCCAGTATAGCACTGGCTTTAGTTTATATAGCAAAATCCTGGTGGTTGGTCCTCTTTAAGGTCCTGTTTTATATTTAGCACTGTATCCCAGGAGCTTTAAATTTGAATTTCAAGGATTACCTATGCAAATAGCTTCTCCAGAGAGGAAGAAGAGAGGAACTCAAGTACCACCAATTGAAAGTAGCAATCCTAACAATCAATATTATCCTAAGTCATGTGGTATGGGTTAAGAAGCCAAACGAGAAACTCCATTTCCATGTGTGTTTCTGGGTGTTTGCCCCTCAACAGTGCAAAACATGAGAACTGATTTGGCCAAGTGAGAGGCAAAATCAGTTCTCCTGCTTTGCGCTGATGAGGGGTAAACACAAAAAAAACACATATGCAAATTAATTTTCAGGTTTGGCTTCTTATCCTAAGGCGATATTGACTTATAGGATTTCTACTACAAATAGTTGTTGTCCTCTTCCTCTCCAAAGACGATATTTGCATATATGAATTCCCAAAGGAGCTTTACTTGGCCTATAAGTCTCTATGCCCACTTGGTGCTGCCCGAAAGGATTCTGTGTACATGTTACAGTAGTGGGGCAGAAAGTTTGAAAAATACTTGTAATAGTTATATTCCATTTAAAAATTAAAATAAAAGCACAAAGAAGGTAAAAAAAAATATTGCTAGATGAAAAAAATAGATACATTTAACAAGAAGACAAAACAATAACATTTTATAATTGATATATCAATTCTATTGAAGACAACAGGAGCACAATGCTGAGCCCGGAGATCCATGGGTTATACCTCCTCTTTGAAAAGGTTCTGCCTGTTCTTGAGTGAGCGGAGCTTATTTTGTTTGTCTTCATGTTCTAGTTCTTCCTCGGGAGGCTGGAAATAAGTGATCAAGTCTTGCAGGGTTTGAACTACCTCCTCAATAGGCAGGGCGATGGGGGCCGTTACTGTCCGGTTGTTTCCCGTCAGAGAATCCAGGTCACTAGGCATTAAAAAAAAAAAAAGATCTGCGTCAGCAAACAACAACTCCCAACAGATCGAATTAATATTTTAGTGAATCCTCTTGGTGATTTGCAAATATGGCTTTAAATTCTACAGAAGCATCAGCAAAATGACAACCTATGTATCAGTCTTACAATTATTTGTACAGTAGGGTGGATCGGAAGCAAAAATGAATTATGGGGCTTGGACGTTTTGCTAACTCATGACGAGGACTATATCCTTGTGTCCCTCTCAGACGCTATCAATAGATGGATGAACATAACGGTTTGTGAAATGTGGGGCAAAAATTAGACACTGCTGAGCAATCTGTACCTGATAAACTGGCTAAACAGGCCTGTGGTGTTACGAATGATTCTAGCAGCTTGGGACTCTTCATGCTGACACTTCTGTAATGTGACGCCATCATCCATATGGCCTTCCTGGTGCAGGATTGCCTGTTCAGAAAGAGGCAGATGTCAAATATTACTTCTAGGTAGATATAGGGAGCAGCTTGTCTAACAATGCTACATTTTGCCAAATCAGGCTGCTTAGGGCAATATAGACAAATTTCACGTAGCCACTGCTCTTTGCACAGGTTTAGTAGTGCTAACTCAAACGTATGTGAAGCCAAATGCCTTGGGGGTACTTTGCACACTACAACATCGCAAGCCGATGCTTGCGATGCCGAGCGCGATAGTCCCCGCCCCCGTCGCAGCAGCGATATCTTGTGATAGCAGCCGTAGCGAACATTATCGCTACGCCAGCTTCACATGCACTTACCTGCCCTGTGACGTCGCTCTGGCCGGCAACCCACCTCCTTCCTAAGGGGGCAGGTCGTGTGGCGTCACAGCGACGTCACACGGCAGGCAGCCAATAGAAGCGGAGGGGCGGAGATGAGCTGGACGTAAACATCCCGCCCACCTCCGTCCTTCCGCATAGCCGGCGTGAGCCGCGGTGACGCAGGTAGGAGATGTTCCTTGCTCCTGCGGCTTCACACAGCAATGTATGCTGCCACAAGCACGAGGAACAACATCGTACCGTCGCTGCAGCTTCATTATAGAAATTTCGGACACTACACCGATGATACGATTACGACGCTTTTGCGTTTGTTAATCGTATCATAAAGAATTTACACACTACGATATCGACAGCGACGCCGGATGTGCGTCACTTTCGATTTGACCCCACTGACATCGCAGCTGCGATGTCGTAGTGTGCAAAGTACCTCTTAAAGGGGTGGTTCACTACTCTGCAATAGTGGCCACATCTCTGTAAAACTAATAGGGAAGGCTTTTTTCTAAATACTGCGATCAGCCAACTCTGCCTCTGAGCAGCGCTATCGCGGTCCGCTCATCCCCATGAAGTCACCCCCGAGCTCTGTGACCTCTGAGATCTGGTGAGGTCACCTCAATTTCAAGTTGACCTAACATCACTGCAGCCAGCCCCAGTCTTCCTGAGTGACATGGCTGGGGACTGTGTTTCACTCCAAAAAGGTCTGTCTTTATATAAGGCCTAAGCCACATGGCAAGAAAATCGGAGCGAGTGGAATGCGATAAAACATCACATTCCACTCGGACCAATATTAGCCTATGTGCCAGCACACGAGTGATTATTTTCTAAGCCCTAATCGGACCGGGAAAAAATTCGCAGCATGCTGCAGGTGCAATGCGATCCTTGTTTCTCTCGCACCCATTCAAGTCTATGGGGCGGGAGAAAAATCGCACTGCACTCGCAGAACACCAGTGTACCGTGAGTGCAGGGCGAGAATGGCAATAGCCGGCAACGGAGGAGAAAGAGAGATAAATCCCTCCCCTTCTCAGAGCCGGCCCGCCCCTCCTCAGAGCCGGCCCGCCCCTCCTCAGAGCCGGCCCGCCCCCTGCAGCTGTGGTCTGATCGCAAGATCGGACCTCAGTCGCAGTGACATTCGCATGACACTCGCCTCCCGCTGTGCTGTCAGCACGAGCAGAGTGTCATGCGAGGATCGTAGTAGTCCCCCGTGTGGCCCCGGCCTAATTTGTATACTTACTCTTCTTTTTAGTGGTCCCAGTCGGGCAGTCTTGGCATCTTGGGATTTATAGGTCAGCCACAGGCCGCTGTGTACATGCTGAATAAAGCAAATGGAATCGCCATATTTAATCTCGGCAACTCCCATTCCATCAATGTCTCGCTTTTGGCCAGAGTCCAACTTTTCCTGCATTAAAAACAAAAGGGTTAATAAACATTATGCAAAACTGTTCATTTGTATAGGATATTTGAATTTAACATAAATTTAATTTGTTAAAACATAAACTTATCCACAGAAGGTGAACATTTGTAATGAAAAATAAAAGTGAAAAATAATTACAAATATTTACAAACGGTAAATACCATAAAGCTGCACAGTGATCGTCAGAGGCAGTTATACTCCGGTCTTATACAATATGTATTTTTTAACCACAATTCTAACAAACCCCGGTAGGCTCGTTATAAAGGCACACAGAAACTGTAAGCAAAGCAAAGTTGGTTCATTTGGCTGGGGTTGTATAAATATAGTCCCATTGACACACTGCATAAATTGGTGGTCTGTGACTCACACTCCGCTACCAAGCAGCGCAGATAAAACAGGCCAGCAAGACAAAGACTGTGACCTTTACAGGAACATGTTAATTATACAGAGTTAAATCCTATAAACTCCTCCTTAACAATGTTTTATTAGTAAATGCCAAAAGCCTGCGGTGCCTTACCAAAATTAAGACAGAAGTGGCTTAAAAAAAGACTAAATGACATAACCCTCCATTATTGGAGTATACAGACTGGTGAGCAAGATAAAGAATCTGACTGATACCATGACACATTCTAAATGTTCTGCCATTTATCCCATCGCTCCCAATTTAATTTCCAGCATGTGTAAAAACCTTAAAAGCACAGAATGACTGTCCAAACCAAGCAGAGGCACTTCGTGCATCATAGTGGGGACAAACATTAACAAGTGCATCTCAATAAACTAGAATATCATCAAAAAGTTATTTTATTTCAGTAATTCAATACAAAAGGGGAAATATATATTATATATAGAGTCATTACAAACAGAGTGATCTATTGCAAGTGTTTATTTCTGTTAATGTTGTTGATTATGGCTTACAGACAATGAAAACAGAAAGGTCATTGTCTCATAAAATTAAAATAATGATCACAAAACACCTACAAAGGCTTCCTAAACATTTAAAATGGTCCTTTAGTCTGGTTCAGTAGGCTACTCAATCATGGGGAAGACTGCTGACCTGACAGATGTCCAAGAAGGCAGTCATTGACACACTCCACAAGGAGGGTGAGCCACAAAAGGTCATTGCTAAAGAAGCTGGGTGTTCACAGAGTGCTGTATCCAAGCATATTAATGGAAAGTTGAGTGGAAGGAAAAAGTGTGGTAGAAAAAGGTGCACAAGAAACTGGGATAACCACAGCCTTGGTAGGATTGTTAAGAAAAGGCCATTCTAAAATTTTGGGGAGATTCACAAGGAGTGGACGCTGCTGGAGTCAGTGCTTCAAGAGCCACCACACACAGACGTATCCAGGACATGGGCTACAAGTGTCACATCCCTTGTGTCAAGCGACTCATGACCAATCCAGAATGACAGATGCGTCTTACCTGGGCCAATGAGAAAAAGATCTGGACTGTTCTCAGTGTCCAAGGTGTTGTTTTCAGATTAAAGTAAATTTTGCATTTCATTTGGAAATCGCGGTCCCAGGGTCTGGAGGAAGAGTGGAGAGGACACAATCCAAGCTGCTGAGGTCTAGTGTGAAGTCTCCACAATCAGTGATGGTTTGGGGAGCCATGTCATCTGCTGGTGGAGGTCCACTGTGCTTTATCAAGACCAAAGTCAGCGCAGCCGTCTACCAGGAAATTTTAGAGCCCTTCATGCTTCCCTCTGCCGACAAGCTTTTTAGAAATGGAAATTTAATTTTCCAGCAGGGCTTGGCACCTATCAACACTGCCAAAAGTACCAATACCAGGTTTAATAACCACAGTATCACTGTGCTTGATTGGCCAGCAAACTCACCTGACCTAAACCCCATAGAGAATCTATGAGACACCAGATCCAACAATGCAGATGAGCTGAACGTGGCTATCAAAGCAACCTGAGCTTCGATAACACCTCAGCAGTGCCACAGGTTGATCACCTTCATGCCACGCCGCATTGATGCAGTAATTCATGTAAAAAAGCCCCAACCAAATATTGAGGCATTTACTGTACAGACTTTTCAGTAGGCGCCAAAATTTCTGAGTTTAAAATAATTTTTTTCAGTTGATCTTATATAATATTCTAATTTTCTGAGATAATGACTTTTGGGTACAGCAATCTGTGAACAGCCAGCTTCTTTAGCACTGACCTTTCGTGGCTTACTCTCTTTGTGGAGTGTGTCAATGACTGCCTTCTGGACATGTGAAGTCAGCCGTCTTCCCATGATTTTCTAGCCTACTGAACCAGACTAAGGGACCATTTTAAATGCTTAGGAAGCCTTTGTAGGTGTTTTGTGGTAATTATTCTAATTTTCTGAGAGAATGATTTTTGGGTTTTCATTGGCTGTAAGCCATAATTATCAACATTAACAGAAATAAACACTTGAAATAGATCCCTCTGTGTGTAATGACTCTATAAAATATATAGGAATAGATCATTCTGTGTGTAATGACTCTATATAATATATGTCTTTCCCTTTTTGTATTGAATTACTGAAATAAATTAACTTTTTGATGATATTCTAATTTATTGAGGATGCACTTGTAAGTGCAACTTCCCGCCTGCTTGTTTCCTACTATCTCTGCCCTCATTTCTTCTTTGTTTGACAGCTCTTCCTTCATAGAAAAGCAGAGATAGATAGAAAATAAGTAGGAAGGAAGATGCAATTAAATGTTTGGCCAACCAAGGGGGCAACAAGTACCTGCACTGACAGGCTCCCTTTAAACCTGGTTGTTAAAGTATTTCCCTACTGCTAATGAAAAATTAGAACTATGGCTACATTCTCAGACAAATAATGCAACTAAAATGTTGTGTCTGACCTTCTTAAGCACAACTGTTACACCTGTAGTTGGATGATAAAAAAAACAGTCAAATCGCGGATAGGCTGCATGTGAATGACAGTCTCACACAACTAAGGGTACCGTCACACTAAGCGACGCAACCAGCGATCCCACCAGCGATCTGACCTGGCAGGGATCGTTGGTGCGTCGCTACATGGTCGCTGGTGAGCTGTCAATCAGGCAGATCTCCACAGCGATCAGAGATCAGCCACCAACCACCTGTGTAACGACGCTGTGCTTCGTAACCATGGTACACATCGGGTTACTAAGCAAAGCACTTTGCTTGGATACCCGATATGTACCTTGGTTACCAGCGTCCGCAGCTGCCAGAAGCCGGCTCCCTGCACACGTAACCATGGTACACATCGGGTTACTATGCAAAGCGCCTTGCTTGGCTACCCGATATGTACCTTGGTTACCAGCTTACCGCAGGCTGCCAGAAGCCGGATCTCTGCTCCCTGCACATTCAGATCGTTGGCTCCCGCTGTCAAACACAGCGATGTGTGCTTCACAGCAGGAGAGCAACGACCAAAAAATGGTCCAGGACATTCAGCAACGACCAGCGACCTCACAGCAGGGGCCAGGTCGTTGCTGGATGTCACACACAGCGACATCGCTAGCAAGATTGCTGTTGCGTCACAAAAACCGTGACTCAGCAGCAATGTCGCTAGCGATGTCGCTTAGTGAGACGTGGCCTTAGCAGTGAAGTCTCATGCAATGTTGTGTTCATCTTGGAACATGCAACCAAAAATTTTATCTGTGGTGTATTTTTTTCTAGAATTGTGTCCCAATGAAAGTTATTGTCGCTATTACTATCCTTTTAATTTATGTTCCCTTGTTTTTTCCTTTTTGATTTTCTTACTCTTTTTTTATTGCGATTTTGTATTTTTTTTTCTTCTAAATTTAATAGAAATATTGTTCCACGGAAAGCACAAAGCAGTGCTGGATTTGTTGCATGACATATTGTAGGAGGTTGTCGGATCACCCCACTCTTACGATGTACATATAATGTATGTTAGAGTTAATGTTTTAATGCAGCTGCTAATGTGTACGCTGGAGATGTAGCAGAGCCGGAGCAGTGCAGCGATCGCCGCCCTCTAGAGACTGACAGCTTTAAGTGTTTTATTGCATAATGAATTTTACTGTATTTTAGTGTATAATGTGTATCTCATAGTAATTTGTCATGTGTGACTAATGCATAACCGTATAATGTAACGCACTTTACCCATTCACCAAGACCTGGAAACAGACATGGTGGTGGAGTCGCCTTACTCCTGTCTCCACAGTGCACTTTCTAGGTCATCCCCCCAGCTCCATCACTCTCATTCCCATCCTTTGAGGTCCACACCATCAGGCTCTTCCATCCCCTTCCCCTCAGAGTAGCTGTCATATACCGTCCACCAGGCTCACCCACCCAGTTCCTTGACCACTTTTCAGCCTGGCTGCCACACTTCATGTCCTCTGAATTGCCAACCCTCATCCTAGGAGGCTTTAACATCCCCATGAACAGCCCCTCCTCCCCTTCTGCATCCCAGCTTCTATCTCTAACCACCTCCCTTGGCCTCTCACAGCTCTCATCCACTGAGACACATGAAGATGGTAACACCCTTCACCTGGTCTTTTTCCGCTTCTGCTCAATCTCTCGCTTTGACAACTCACCTCTTCCCCTCTCTGACCACAACATCCTCTCCTTCAAGCTCACAAAGCCTTGCCCACCCCAGCACACTCCCACCTATCACAAATTCAGAAACCTACAGGCCATTGACTCTCAGACCCTTACAGACGCTCTACACTCATCACTGTCCCCTATCTCCTCACTTTCCTGTCCTAATCTGGCTGTAAAGCACTACAATGACACACTCAGGACTACACTAGACCAAGTAGCACCCCTCACCCTCAGAACCTCCAAACACCGAGTAAAACAGCCTTGGCTCACATCACAAACTCGATTTCTCCAGCGATGCTCTAGGAGTGCCGAACGCATATGGAGGAAATCCTGCACACCAGAAAACTTCATCCACTACAAGTTCATGTTAAGGACCTACAACTCTTCCCTTCACCTCGCCAAACAGACCTACTTCACCACCTTTATCTCCTCACTATCCAACAACCCAAAAAAGCTCTTTGACACCTTTCACTCCCTCCTCAGTCCCAAAGCACAGACCTCTATCACAGACCTTCATGCTGATGACCTGGCCTCGTATTTCACAGAGAAAATAGAAAACATCCGCCAAGAGATCAGCTGCCAGCCACCAAGCTTTGTGAATCCCATCCCTCCCCATATCCCATCAAGCTCACTTTCAACATTTGACCCAGTCACAGAGGAGGAAGTCTCCAGGCTCCTCTCTTCTTCTCGTCCTAGCACTTGCCCTACTGATCCCTTCCCCTCACACCTTCTCCAATCCCTCTCTCCGGTTGTCACTACTCACCTAACTAAAATCTTCAATCTCTCTCTCTTCTGGTATCTTCCCTTCCTCCCTCAAACACTCTATCATTACTCCATTATTAAAAAAACCTTCCCTTGATCCATCCTGCACAAGCAACTACAGACCAGTCTCCAATCTCTCCTTCATCTCTAAACTCTTGGAGCGCCTGGTCTACTCTTGCCTCACCCGCTACCTCTCCTCTCACTCTCTTCTAGATCCTTTACAGTCTGGCTTCCGCCCTTTACACTCAACAGAAACTGCCCTTGTCAAAGTGTCCAATGACCTATTGACAGCAAAACGTAACGGTGACCACTCTCTGCTTATTCTTCTTGACCTTTCTGCCACCTTCGACACTGTTGACCACCATCTCCCTCTCTCTATGCTCCATTCTATCGGCCTAAAGGACACTGTTCTTTCCTGGTTCTCTTCCTATCTTTCTGGCCGCTCATTCAGCGTATCATTTGCTGGCTCCACATCTTCTCCTCTTCCTCTCACTGTTGGGGTCCCTCAAGGTTCAGTCCTTGGCCCTCTTCTTTTCTCCCTGTACACTGCCCCAATTGGAATGACCATCAGCAGATTTGGCTTCCAGTACCATCTTTATGCTGATGACACACAGCTATACACCTCATCCCCTAAGCTAACCCCCGCTGTACTACAGAACACAAGTGACTGCCTGACTGCAGTTTGCAACATCATGTCTGCTCACTATCTGAAACTTAACCTTTCCAAAACTGAACTTCTGCTTTTCCCTCCATCTCCCAACCTTCCTAAACCTGACATCTCCCTTTCTGTGTGTGGCACAACAATAACTCCTAGGCCGCAGGCCCGCTGCCTGGTGGTTATATTTGACACTGATCTCTCCTTCACCTCCCACATACAATCTCTTGCCCGCTCCTGCCGCCTCCACCTCAAGAACATCTCTAGAATCTGCCCCTTTCTGACAATAGAAACGACAAAAACCCTCACTGTGGCCCTGATCCACTCTCGCCTTGACTACTGTAACTCTATTAATTGGTCTCCCCCTAACTAGACTCTCTCCTCTACAGTCCATCCTTAATGCAGCAGCCAGGGTCACCTATCTGGCCAACCGCTACTCGGATGCCTCTGCGCTGTGCCAGTCATTGCACTGGCTGCCCATATATCACAGGATCCAATTCACACTGCTTGTTCTTACCCACAAAGCTCTCCACAGTGCAGCACCCCCTACATCTCCACCCTCCTCTCTGTCTATCACCGCACCCGTTCTCTACGCTCTGCAAATGACTTTCGACTAACATCCACACTAATTCGAACCTCCCACTCCCGAATCCAAGACTTCTTCCGAGCTGCACCAAACCTCTGGAACGCTCTACCCCAAGAAGTTAGGACAAATCACAACTTACTCAGCTTCAGACGCTCCCTAAAAACGCATCTCTTTAGGGCGGCCTATCACACTCCCTAGCCAAACTAATTTCACCTAATCACTCTACAACTTCTCAGAACATAACCCCACGTCAAACTCCATGTCACCCAAATGCATCTCAAGGCTCTGGCCAACTGGTCCAGGAAGCCATTATCTATCCCCCATTTCCTTGAGATGGCTGGATTGTCATTGTAAATAAGCACTTGTACCTTGCCCCTTCCCCCATCTCATTGTAGATTGTAAGCTCTCACGATTTTTTTTTTTCCCTTTAAATATTGTATCGTCTATAATTGTTACCTGTTTATATATGTATATGATATGTATATGTATATGAGCCTCCTGAATTGTAAAGCGCTGCGGAATATGTTGGCGCTATAGAAATAAAGATTATTATTATTATTATTATTATTATAAGAATGTTAAGTAGGAATGTTAACAGGTAGGTATTGGAGTAAGAGAAGGTTTTAGTGTGTACAACAGTAAGATACTTCCTAGTTACTGAGGAACTGAGAGCCAGGATAGGAGGAGTGTCGGAGGGCAGGGGTTTATATAGTCAGACAGGCCAGGAAGAGGGTTAGTTCTGCAGAGAGGTTCCTAAGGTGTGGACGAGCCCTGGTTTAGGGTCCGTCAGGGAACCGGGAGGCCTCCTTCGTTGTGTCCTGAGCCTAAAGGGTGCTTTACACGCTGCAACATCACTAACGATATATCGTCGGGGTTACGTCGTTAGTGACGCACATCCAGCGCCGTTAGTGACATCGCAGCGTGTGACAGCTAGGAGCAAAGATCAACAATCGCAAAAACGGCAAAAATCGTTGATCGTTGACACGTCGCTCCTTTTCATAATATCGTTGGTGGTGCATGCCGCTAGTTGTTTGTCGTTCCTGCAGCACCACACATTGCTGTGTGTGACACCGCAGGAACAACGACCATCATCCTACCTGCGTCCTCGAGCAATGAGGAAGGAAGAAGGTGGGCGGCATGTTCCGGCCGCTCATCTCCGCCCCTCCGCTTCTATTGGACGGCTGTTTTGTGACACTGCTGTGACGTCGCTGTGACGCCGAACGCACCTCCCTCTTGAAGGAGGGATTGTTCGGCAGCAACAGCGACATCGCTGAACAGGTATGTGCGTGTGATGCTGCCGTAGCGATATTGTTCGCTACGGCAGTGATCACCACATGTCGCACGTACGACGGGGGCAGGTGCTATTGCTCGCAACATCGCTAACAATCGCTAGCGATGTCGCAGCGTGTAAAGCACCCTTAAGGCTTTCCTCTTGGAGGAAACTAAAGGCTACTTTACACACTGCGATATCGGTCCCGATATCGCTAGTGTGGGTAGCCGCCCCCATCTGTTGCGTGACACGGGCAAATCGCTGTCCGTGCCGCACAACATCGCCCAGACCGGTCACACATACATACCTGTCCGGCGACGTCGCTGTGAAGGGCGAACCGCCTCCTTTCTAAGGGGGCGGTCCGTGCGGCGTCACAGCGACGTCACTGAACCGCCGCCCAATAGCAGCGGAGGGGCGGAGCTGAACGGGACGTAACATCCCGCCCACCTCCTTCCTTCTGCATAGCGGCCGGGAGGCAGGTAAGGAGAGCTTCCTCGTTCCTGCGGCGTCACACGCAGCGATGTGTGCTGCCGCAGGAGCGATGAACTACATCGTTACTGCTGCAGTAACGAGATTTGAGAATGGACCCCCGTGTCGCCGATTAGCAATTTTGCACGTTTTTGCAACGATGCAAAATCGCTTATCGGTGTTACACGCAACGGCATCGCTAATGCGGCCGGATGTGCGTCACGAATTCCGTGACCCCAACGAGTTCGCATTAGCGATGTCGCAGCGTGTAAAGCCCGCTTTAGACAAAGGAAGCCATGAAGCCAAGAAACGGAGAAAAGTTGCAGTTTAGACCCGGCTGCTTGGAAGGCCAATACCCAAAATGAGGGCTAGATAGGAAAGTACACAACAGAACAATGGCAGCAGAACAGGATTGTATGGTCATGTCTATCCAGAAGATTGAAAGTCAAATAAAGCATTTGTTGTTGTGTTGCAAAAAATCTCTCAGTGTGATGTGTTCTCCTGCTACGTCTCCGGCGGTGACCCGCAGTGGGGTGTTGGACGCACCCCAGAAGACTCAAGTTAAGTGTTGTGCCCCCCAGCTGGGGTGGAATACATGCACAAGTTCAGACTAGTGAAGTGGAGTGGAGTCCATTCGGCCATCACCCGGCTCAGACTTACACATATCACCGGCTCCGGACTTACCCCACTGTATTAATATTCTGTGTGTTACAGAAGTAAAATGTTACAAAAAATACACAACAACAACATTTTATTATTGTGTATTTTCTTTTTCTAAGATAATCATTATTTACCTTTGATGCTCTGAAACAGAATGCTGAAGACTTGGTGTCAGACTTTGCTCGTTCTTGTAGCACTAATCCTTGGTCCTCTGTCAGTGCCAAATACTGCCCGGTTGTAATATGCCGTAGGCGGAATGTCTGCCCCCATCTGATGTGACTGCCACTCCAACTGCAGAAAAAAAAAGCATTAAAAAGGGATGCCATCAGAAAGCGAGATAAGCAAGACAGAAAATATATGTGCGTACCTTATTCTAAGGGGTTCCACTCTCCATAACGACCTGGCACGAACACCAGCTCCTCCTGCTTCATAATTAACTTTCCTAGAAAGATAAAGGCACACGTAGAGGTTTATATTTAAAAAATGAAAGAAATAACATGAAATTGTAAGAGTGTGAATTTTATTTCCAGACGGAGTTTGTCGTATTACTATTGCGCCTCGTAATGATCATCATAAACTTTGTCCAGATGAAGAGCGGTTTATTTCTCAATGCACTTCGAAGTGGTCACAAAGCACTGGATGGAGGTTATTGCGGGCTATCATGGGCATGGCTTTATTATAACATTATTTTCTTATCTTTTATGTTTGTTTGTTTGTTTTTTCCCCCACTAAATCCCTATTTCCCTTAATCTAACCTATGTTGAGCTTCTGCTGGGTCAGTAGATGGGATTGTCAAACATTCATCGTGGCCATGGAAAAATCGGACCACGTGTCCACCGAGAAGATACCCTGAAATAAATGGAAAAATAAAATACATTTAAAGTAGGAAAGTAAACCAGGAGACCCATAGTGTATCGTTTGTAGCAAACTGAGATGATTTCATTAATTAATTTATACCTTATGTATATTCAAAAAACACATTAAAGAGTCAGAAGAGGCAACAATGGTGGTTTAGGTGACTTTTCCATTTCTCCTTGAAGGTAAATGTCCATAGATTTGTTTTTTCTACGAGAGCCATACAGTTGTGGAAAAGCTAAACCAACTCATCAAATCTTCTCCTGTGCAAACATCCAAAAATGGGTTGTCCAGTCTTAAGCTGGTGTCACACATAACGACGACGACAACGACGTCGCTGCTACGTCACCATTTTCTGTGACGTTGCAGCGACGTCCCGTCGCTGTCGCTGTGTGTGACATCCAGCAACGACCTGGCCCCTGCTGTGAGGTCGCCGGTCGTTGCTGAATGTCCAGCTTCATTTTTTGGTCGTCACTCTCCCGCTGTGACACACACATCGCTGTGTGTGACAGCGAGAGAGCGACGAAATGAAGCGATCAGGAGCCGGCACTGGCAGCTGCGGTAAGCTGTAACCAGCGTAAACATCGGGTAACCAAGGGAAGACCTTTCCCTGGTTACCCGATGTTTACGCTGGTTACCAGCCTCCGCTCTTGCTGCCAGTGCCGGCTCCTGCACTGTGACATGTGGCTGCAGTACGCATCGGGTAATTAACCCGATGTATACTGTAGCAAGGAGAGCAAGGAGCCAGCGCTAAGCAGTGCGCGCGGCTCCCTGCTCTCTGCACTGTGACATGTAGCTGCAGCACACATCGGGTTAATTAACCCGATGTGTGTTGCAGGAGAGCAAGGAGCCAGCGCTAAGCGCGGCTCCCTGCTCTCTGAACTGTGACATGTAGCTGCAGCACACATCGGGTTAATTAACCCGATGTGTGCTGCAGGAGAGCAAGGAGCCAGCGCTAAGCGCGGCTCCCTGCTCTCTGAACATGTAGCACAGCGACCTTATGATCGCTGCTTCTGCTGTGTTTGACAGCTAAGCAGCGATCATAACAGCGACTTACAAGGTCGCTGTTACGTCACCGAAAATGGTGACGTAACAGCGACGTCGTTGTCGCTGTCGTTTAGTGTGACACCAGCTTTAGAAGAAAACTCTGCAGCCACCATGTGTGACTGCAGGATTGTGAGAATGTGCAATATGCACATTGTCACGATTCCCCTGTACGTTCCCTGTGCTCACGTGGTCATGTCATTGCACGCATTGCGATTATCATACTTGCGGTCACGTGGCAACTATTATCATCCAGAAAATTAAAAGAATAACTGGCTGAGGTTAGTCAGCAAGTCACCGAAAGTATGGAACGCGCATACAAGAGGTCACATGACCAACCACTCGCAAGGGGCATAGAGGGAAATTGTAAGAGTGTGACAGATTGCTCATGAGTGGTTTTAAGTTAAGAGAGAGAACTGTGCAGCTGCGCAGCTACAGATACATGGTCCTTACTACACCCTTTCTACTTTCAGCTTGATGATCAATGTAGGAAGTAAACAAGAAGCTGCCATCAGTGTTCAGCCTCCCTACAGTCCGAAAAATACGGGACCCTGGAGCGGTGAATAGCCACTGAAACCCTGCAATGCAAGATTAAAGGGATTTTCCACCCCTTTTTCAATATTGGCAAGAAGGAAGAGATCATTTTAAAATAAAATGAGAAGTATTAATT
Organism: Anomaloglossus baeobatrachus; assembly: GCF_048569485.1. Taxonomy (NCBI): domain Eukaryota; kingdom Metazoa; phylum Chordata; class Amphibia; order Anura; family Aromobatidae; genus Anomaloglossus; species Anomaloglossus baeobatrachus. Next base: position 26,783,239 of record NC_134364.1, on the reverse strand, counting down.
TATAATTTTTTTTGGTGGGACTGGAAGAGATAACATCCCATCCATAATTTATTTGAAAGCTGAGGCCAATGGCTGTCTGAATGCAGTAAGGCTGGAAACACAAAAAAGCACAAATAGGGTCTTATCTGTGTGAAAATGTGGAATCAGATGGGAGATTAGCTCATCAGTTTAGTTGTGAGAAGCACAACTCCTATAGGATCATCAATAAAAATGGCTGCTGCGGTTTTACGATGTATAAAGAACAAAGGTTAGGAGAGAAGTGGATGTAATCCACACTGCTGACAGTTTATTGAAGCCAACGTGTTTCGAAACCTCATCAGGACAATCAAAACGAAACGCGTTGACTTCACTAAACTGCATGTTCTTTACTTCTGACACCTAGAGCTTCATTGAACTGTCGGCAGCGCGGATTACATCCATTTATTTTCTAAGCTTTGTTCTTCAACCGTATAATGTAAAGCATAAGAATGTGAAGTAGGAATGTTAACAGATAGGTATTGGGGTAAGAGAAGGTTTGGGGTAAGAGAAGGTTTTAGTATCTACAACATTTAGATACATCCTGGTTTGCCGAGGAACTGGGAGACAGGAGGGGAGAAGTGTCAGTGAGCAGGGGGTCAGACAGGCCAGGAAGACTGTTAGTTCTGCACAGAGGTTCCGGAGGTGTGGACGAGCCCTGGTTTAGGGTCAGTCAGGGAACCGGGAGGTCTCCTCCGTTGTGCCCTGAGCCTAAAGGCCACATTACACACAGCGACATCGCTAGCGATGTCGTTGGTGAAAGCACCGCCCCCGTCGTTTGTGCGTCACGGGCAAATTGCTGCCCGTGGCGCACAACATCGCTAATACCCGTCACACATACTTACCTGCCTAGCGACGTCGCTGTGGCCGACAAACTGCCTCCTTTCTAAGGGGACGGTTTGTGCGGCATCGCAGCGGCGTCACTACGCGGCCGCCCAATAGAAGCGGAGGGGCGGAGATGAGCGGCCGTATCATCCCGCCCACCTCCTTCCTTCCACATTGGCGGCGGCCGCAGGTACGATGTTGTTCCTCATTCCTGCGGTGTCACACATAGTGTGCTGCCACAAGAATGACGAACAACATCGTACCTGCAGCAGCAACGATATTTGAGATTAGAATGATGTGTCAACGATCAACGATATGGTGAGTATTTTTGATAGTTAACGGTCGTTCCTGCGTTTCACATGCAACGACGTCGCTAACGAGGCAGGATGTGCGTCATGAATTCCGTGACCCCAACGACATCTCGTTAGCGATGTCGTTGCGTGTAAAGTGGCCTTAAGACTTCCCTCTTGTTGGGGAACTTAGATACAGGAAGCTGCACAGTCAAGATAGGGGGAAAAGTAGCAGTTTAGCCCCGGCTACTAAAAGGCTAACACCCAGGGCTAGTTAGGAAGGTATCCAACAGAACAGTGGCAGGTAACCTATAGACAAGACATTATCTCCCCTGAATTGATTTCATCATATCCAACAGTCACTTGACCAAACAGCTAATCGATGGCCTCAATAGTCAGTTGACTATATGGGTGGTGCGTCATCACTGCCAGTCCTGGCAGAGACTACCGCAATGAAGGCACTGGAGCATCAGGGATCAACATTGGTATTTTATACCGCTTCAGTACCCTCTGTAGTGGAAGCATCCAGTCTACAAAATGTGACTGCTGCAGCCAACCAGTGGTCGTACCAAGGTGGACACCAAGAGTCCACCAAGGCTATAGCTGCAGTGATCATGTATTATAGCTGGGACATCATTACTGCAGTTCTAACAACAAGGAACCTCAGGAAGCAGCAGAAAAGCAGAGCTGAAGTCACAGTCGCTTCCACGGGAATGTAAAGCTTTTGTTTTATTTTAAAACACTCTCACCTGTGGGGTGAAGAAAGACGACCCTCTAAGAATATAGGAGGGGAAAGTACGGGTTAAGCCGTGCTGGAACCACAGGAGCCAAGGGTTAATAAATTCCTTTTTATTTGCTCACAGGTCTATGCGTTTCAGAGACATATCCATCTCCTTCATCAGGATTTCCAAAGGAATTAAGTATCATCAGTTACAAGACAGAGCACGTATATATACATCTACATTGCCACGTCAGCGGACCTCCCACCATGACTCAACTCCTAGCGGGATAGCCAAACTGTCACATGAGTGGTTAAATTTATTGATCAAATATCAAATAACTGGATTCAGTTTGTTGGAATTTCAAAAATGATAATAAGGGATGTGAAAAAAATATAGTTTTCACAGGTGTGTGAAAAAGGAAAAGAAAAAGGAAAAAAAAAGAAAAAGGAAAAGGAAAATAAAAACAAAAACAAAAGGAAAACACACCTGTCAAAACTATAATTTTTTAACATCCTTTATTATCATTTTTGAAATGTCAACAAACTGAATCCAGTTATTTGATATTGATCTATAATTTTAACCAATCATGTGACAGTTTGGCTATCCCGCCAGGAGTTGAGTCATGGTGGGAGGTCCGCTGATGTGGCAATGTGGATGTATATATACGCGAGCTCTGTCTTGTAACTGATGATACTTGATTCCTTTGGCTGTCCTGATGAAGGAGATGGATATATCTCTGAAATGCGTAGACCTGTGAACAAATAAAAAGGAATTTATTAACCCTTGGCTCCTGTGGTTCCAGCGCGGCTAAACCTGTACTTTCCCCTCCTATATTTAACCATTTTCGGGGCTGCTGCTGACCACCACCATCACATGCGCTACAAGCAGTCGTGACTTTTACAACTGAATCAGGTGAGTAGTACCACAGTACTGCCCTCATTATGCCTACCGGGTAAGACCCTATTGCGCTCTTTTATCCACAGCTCCGCATTGCCCCTTTAAGAATGAGTGAGTGGGAATAAACTTTATTTTGTTAGTTTATTTCAAAGAAATGGTTAAATTCCATCCACAAAACATCCAAATTGGATTTTTCCAAAACTAATTTTAGTGAAATGCGGTTTAGTAGAAAAAAACCCCAACATAACATAATAATAATATTTCATTTCCATACAGTATGCGGATTTCTAATGCCTATATTTCTCAAAGCATCGTGGATAAGATATTTAATAATTTGGTTAAGAATGTAATCGTGACATTTACGAAAGACAAATCAAATGAGAGTGGAATAGAAGAGTTTAAAAAAGGTTACATAGATGTGACACTTATCAATGTGCGTCACCGCCGGATCCTTAGGGCATTGAGCTCAACATGATAAGGATAAAAACAGAGGCATTCTGCCGCTCCTGTCAGTTCCAATGTTAATGGTAGATTTGGCGTTTTCAGGCCATTTAACAGAGACGGTGGCTCAGACGAACCCTTCGAGTCTCATGAGCAAAGAACAGAGGACACTAATCACACTGTATAAAACCGAGACTGTGAGATGGACAGAAATATGAAGTTATTTCATTTCTACTCTTCCATTAATAGCTCTTCTATTAACATGAAAATTACTAAAAAAAAAAGTATTAAAAAATCTAATAAATATAAGAAAGGATTACACTTTAGCTGTATGAGGATTTTTCCCCATAGTATTTTAAGGTGAAACCCTAAGGGGTTATCCAATATAGCATACTTCTGTTTCAGAGGTGAGGGGTACCAATGAAGCAGGTGCATGACCGGCAGATATGGTGCACATGTCCTACCCTAGAACAGGACACGCATCTCGGCAGGGATAGGGGTTGTCACACATTACTGCTGCTTCGGTGCCGTCGCTCTGATAGTCCCGTCGGTCCCTCACAGCTCTCCCTAAGGTGACCACTGCAGTCAATCACTGACCTCAGGCAATAATGTTAGCACGGTTAGCAGGTGGCCACTGAAGAATTGACTGGAGTCAGAGATCACTAGAGAATATTTAGCGCACAATAACCAAAAGGCAACTTAAAAGGACCACAAGAGCAACAGAGAATGTAATATGTGAGTATATGTTCTTTTGCCGCTTTACAGCATATCCTGCTTTCTGGAGTGGAAAGGGTTAACTGTTGTGCAATAAGGATTGGTGCTTTATCTTCACGATGTGACTTTATTCTACGCGTTTTGGAGTTACCCTTCTTCATCAG